>NW_009615812.1:0-12234 GCF_000690535.1 Cariama cristata | reverse complement strand
AAGAGGTGTTGCATGCCTGTTTTAGACTGTTTTCACTGACTTGAAGATGACTATCTTCAAAAACAGCTCAATGTTTCCTCTCTGGAGGAGAGGACTAGTCCAGCAGGAGAAGCAGCGCTCTTTGAGAAAAGTCAACAATGGCTTTTGGAGCTACACCAGCTAGATGATCAGCACTGAAGAACATACATTGCATGGGTGGGAAAGAAGAGTAGCTCCAGCACGCTTCTAATTGAGGTCTTTTGCAGCAAATGAGCAATGGCTATGTTTCTCCTATAAAGTCCTTGGAAGCAAAACCAAAGTTGGATGGTAAAAAATTACTACATTTTTATTGAAAATAAAAACAACAGAATGATTGTAAATGTCATATAATTGGGTTATTAGGATGGATTAAACTTCTTCATGAGCCTTAGATTTTTTTCTGCTTCAGACATAACTGGGTTATTGAAACAATTTCAGAAAGGTCAAAGGTTCACCAAGAAACTATGAAGCTGTGGAAGGGCCATCTCCTGCTGGAAGATCCAGATTCTCTTTTCAAAGTACAGCAGCAGGTGCTGCAAGCAAAAATACTTTTATTTTATTGCTCTAGACAGTTTTCAGAAGAACCCAGGCTGTGGCTCCCAGGCTGAATACAGGATGTATGAAATCACCACTGTGCCAGAATGGTACTTCTGCTGCATATTTTATTTTCTCTCTGATATTATGTAGGCTATTGATGTCCTGGCAACATTTCTAATATTTAGAAATAAATTTAACAAAAGTTATATAGAGAGAGAATTTCTAAATTATTTATTTCTGATGAGCACTGATTTCTCACTGTGAGCAACCACTGCCCCTGCTTGAGAGAAAGCAGCCCATTTTTCCCTTGAAAAGGATATGCACTACTTTTACTATTTGTCTCAGCTTTTTACATCATGTGTATCTTTTGGGGAATCTGAACATCCCAGTGATATATTAGCATTGGTGACACTGCAACATTTTATTGTGAAACATTAAAATATATGAAACTATTATTTTAATATTAAGCAGTCTTTTCCTTTGGGATACTCATTCAGAGACCAAAAGATAGATTTTTAATCTATTTCTCCATCCATCCATCTCTCCATACTTTAAAGAGCTGTTGTAAAGCAACTGCAGAGTTAACCTTTAGACCTTGCCCTGGATGGAGGTGTTGGCGAAAGACATTAGCTCCGGCGAGGGTACAAACACAAATGGAGTGCCGGATTGGCAATGAGAGATTGAATACCAAATGGCACCTTATAATAAATAGCTGCTGCTGCTGCTACTCTGATTCAGTCATCACTTTCCCTAAGAGCCTTAATCAAAGTAAGGCAAATTAGAAATGACTGACAGGATGTGTCAAAAGCAGGGGTGAGAGCTGCAGAGGCTAGCTAGCTTTAAGCTGATGACACAAATCTGAAAAACCACAATGGAAGTTGAAATGTTCAAGACCTCATTTGCTTCAGTTTTCAGGAGAAGAATGAAGTGCAACTAAATTCTTAACACCATCAACAAAGTGAAGTTCAGAATAGAGCCCAAACTAGAAAAAGAGCAGGAGCAATGGTAACGAGACACGTTAAACATACTAAATTAATCTGTAAAATAAGTTCGACAAATTAATCTGGTAAAATCTGTTATTTGCTGATTGCTGAAGCAATCTTAGATCATTTACTGATTACCGTTGAGAAGCTATGGGGGACTGATGAGTACTGGAGAAAGGCAAACATACCTCTTGTCTTTAAAAAATGAAAGAAAAAGGAGGATCTGGAGAATAATGACCCAGTCAACCTTATTTCAAATCCTGAAAGACACCGGTACAAATGATTAAACAATGAATTTGTGAATCTCTGAGGAGAGAAGGAAGATAAGAGAGAGCCAGCACAGTTTTGTCAATAGCAATTTATGTCAAGCCAAGCTAATTTCATTTCCTTCCGTGTAATTGGCCTAGTCGATAAGAAGGAAGCCATTATTATCAGATATTTTAACTTCAGAAAGGACTTTAGCACTCTTCTATTTCAGAGGGCAATATGGCCTAACTTATGTTATTATACGGTGGATAGACAGCTGTTGGCATGAAAAGGTCCAGCAACGAACTGAAATATTTTCATAATTTTAATCACCTTTTTCAATGGTGTAAGGAGATAATTTGAATTTGCAGGAGGCACTTGCCCAGGAACGGCTCCAGGCACTGTTGTGAACAGGGTTAGAATTCCCATATCTTTTCATTAGGAAAATGGTCTGAAATCAATGATATGAAATAAAATTTAAAAAGGAGAATGTTCGGGAAGTACATGGACAAATAGGAAATAAAATGCACAGAAAAGAATTGGGAAAGCAGTGAAGCCCTAAGCCAGAAGAAAAGGATCTCAGAGCAGCATGGGACAAGTCAGTGTGAGTAGCAGAGGTGACAGTTTTGCAGAGAAGGCCTGTGCTCTCCTTGGACACCACGTACATGGTCTACAACTAATCAGTCTTTTCTTTTTCTTATTGTTATCTTTATCCAGGTTGGTTTGGCCTCAGACAGTGTGGTCTCATTTGACATCATGTTTTTAATGTACTGATGTGCATTTTTAGAAAGAAACTTACACATCACCAAAAGTCAGTAGGGAAACGATACCAATAACAACAGATATAAAAAGCAGAAGTGAAGGCTGAACAGTTTGTCCTGCTTACTCCAGAAAAGAAAAGACATGACAACTGCACACAATTAAGTTTGTTATAAGGAAGGCAGTGTTTGGTTGTTTACCGTGCCCACTGTGGGACAGAGTGAGAAAGAATTGATTCAATATGCAGTTGGATAAATAGAGGTGAGGTATTAGGAAAAGATTTCTAACTGTAAGGGGACTGAAACAGCAGCACGAGTTATATGGGGAAACGTTGGCATCAGTAAGTTAGCATCAATTTAAAATTTCATTGAAAGATTTTAAAAAATGGTTGCACAGTAATAGGTCAGGGACCACCTAAGTATACTTGGATTAGGATGCAGAGACTCACTTTTACAAGAAGAAAAGCCTGCAGCTGCAGACTTGCCTGGAGGCTTACAAATCCCACTGGAAGGTACCACTGGATAGTCTGAGCCTTTTCAGGCACCAAAGAGGGCTGAAATCCACTTGTCCTGTTTCCAGCAGTGCTCCACGGTCGTATTTTTGAATTAAAGGTATTTTGCAATACTGTCATGTTATGTGCAGGATTCAAGGCTGTCAGTGCAAACTCAAAGCTTCTAAGAAAATGCACTGGTTAAAATTTGATACCAATTTTTAAGATTACATCCTTTAGTTTAGATGCCTACCTACAATTTAGGTGCCTACCTACATTTCACCATGGGTTTAAAGGAAGTGTCTCAATGCTTTGGGTGAGAGACTGAGTTTTACTATTCAAACACCCAGTGTCCAGAAACAATAGGATTCCAGTTAAAGCTTGGACAGTTGTACAAATAAATGCCATAGGCAGATGCTGGTCACCATAGAAGTGTTTTTTCTTGCTTCCCTCCCCTCTAATCACACTATTTCTTACACCTGTGGCAAGCAGCTTGTTGTTCTGGTACCTGTTGATTTGCAGGCTGCGTTCTGCCAGGGTTGAGCACTGTGGCCAAATGGCAGCATTTAGGAGGAGCAGACCAGCAAGAGCAACCAGCACTCAAGGTCTGGCCTCGAAGTACTATCGCCCGGATTGCACCGCTGCTCAAATGGGTAGTGAGGTGAAGTGCGGTGACAATCAGACAGGAGATTTATGAAAAAGCCTTTCTCTTGACAGCTCCCTGCCCTGTTTCTGGGCAGTTACATGAAATGAAGGGCATTCTCCTAGAAGGTTTTGGATGAGGGTAGGTTGGCTTGGTTGGGTAGGTGTACTTGGAGAACGCCCACAAGAAGAGGATCCTCTGGGTAAGTGGGCTAAACAGCCTGTCTAGGGTTGGGTGGGAGCTTGGGCTTACACAAGCTGAGGGTTCTCAGTTTTTATCTTGGGTTTTGCATGTCCACACACTGAAAATGATCTGAAGGAGGCTGTAGCCAGCAGCAAGGGAAGGCAGTTGCTGAGAGAGGGTTTTGTCAGGTGTTGAGTGCTGGATGCAGGCACTTGAGTGCTTTTCTATATTGGGCTCCAAGTATGCAAATGCACAGATGATAATAAGGCCCTTGATCCTCTTTAGCAATGACCTAAAAGAACTCTTGAGATATTGTTTCAACACTTTAGAAAATACTTGAGCCCATATTTGACCGACATCCACCTGCAGGAAACATATGAGGTTCTCAACTCTTATCACATTAGCACAAAGGCCACAGCTTAGGGCTAGGTTTTATCGCATACAGTGCAGCTCGCTGGTTAGAGAGAGCTGAGCTGGCACTTACCGAGCTCCTGTATCTTCAGGGCAAAACTCAGTGTATGCACTTATCCCAGAAGCAGAATAGCTCTGCTGACTTGTTTGCACGCCTTTCTGAAATTAGCTTGGGGGTCTCCTACAGTGCGTTGTGTGGAGAGCTGCCCAAGTGCCCGTGTCCAAGTCCCTAGCTTTAATTAGCCAGGAGCAATCTTGTTGTGCGTTCCATACTGCATACAGAAAACTAGTAATTGTTTTTAACCCCACTGGAGAAGAAACATCTTTACAAGTTTTGCAAAGCCTTGCAGCTGGTTTGCAAGCACTAGATAAGAGGTAAGGAACAATTAGGATGCCAGCTGGACGTTTATTGCTTGTGTTGATGGCTATTATGCAAGATTCTAAAGATTGCAAAGCTATTTTTGAGGCTGGTTCTTCAGTTGAATCTCTGTTCCTTAAACAGGAGAGAGACTAAACAAGGTGGGTTTCATTTTTAAGAGCTTTGAGTGGCTGAGCTGAGCGGTGTTACAAAAATAATTGAAGGAAGCGTGAACATGAGCCAGAAAATAAAAGTTAAGTGATAGAAGTGATAAGGGAGAATAGTTTTTTTCCCTTAGGGGTGTGCAGTTTTCAGAAAGGTTTTACCTTTACATGGGAAATAGTCTGAATGTAAAGGATTTTCTGCTGTAAGTGTTTGTGGATCTATTATACTGTTTAGAAATATAACGTGTATTAACACATTTAATAGACGTTTTGCAGAGGAAGAAGAATAGATCTGATTTTCTATTCCGAAGTTTTTGGAAAGTGTGAGTTTAAGAAGTGTATTAAAAGAATGGATTCTTGATAAAAAACAATAAATAATGGTATTACATAAAAGCAATAAGAAAAGGGGAACAGAAAACGTGATGACAATAAAGATAAGACTCTGAAAAAGGTACAGGGAAACAGAGAATTAGGATGTGGAGGCAAAGTGAAATAAGAAAAACAAAAGAAAATGAGAAGTTCAGGAAAAATATAGTGTGTCAAAATCAACAGGGAATTTGACACTATTATAAGGATTGCAATAAGGAATGTCTTCCGGAAAAATGGCCTGTGGCTTGGCTAAAGGACACTGTTTATTTCAGGTGTGAAATAGAGTGATGCAATGTGTATTTTCAGGACTGAAGTCTCCAAAACTGGTTAACCTTACTAGAACATATTGGTGACCTCTCATCCACAGCCTGCTAAGCCAATGCAAAGACTGAGAGAGCAGAATTCATTTGACCTCACTTAGATACCCACATCTGGCCGGTCATAAGAGACTGCCTTTATGTGCCGTGGGTCCTGTTGGAGTGATGTACCTTGTACTAAAGCAGATGACTAAAATAGGCTCGAGGAATCATGATATGAGAGAGTGTTTCTGTCTGTAGATTATAAGTGGAACCTAGGATATCTGGCCGGAAATCTAAATTTAAGTAAGATAAACTTCGCTGCCCTGACTTCATCAGGATCTGGCATGGTTTGAAAGAAAAGCTCTGTGTGACTTCTGTTAAAGCGTTGCTAGTAACGGCTGCCTTCTGCTAGGGCTAGTATAAATGAGCTATTACTGAATATTTATTTGTTATTATCAAAGCACAATTAAGCCTTTGGAGAGCCTGCATCTGTAAACAAATGATGAATGGCTTACAGTCTTTATCTCCTTTCTTCTTATATGTCCAAGTATGAGGCCTGTAATCAATTTCTGTAATAGATTTTTTTTTAAATGGAAATACACTTGTCCAGTCAAAATGGCTTTTCCATTAAGTGCAGAGCTCTATTTCACTGACTTCTCTTGAGCTCAGAGGACTGCTGGCACTCCACAGGAGACTTTGGGAAACTTTAGGTGAGACTTTAGGTGAGACACAGCCCAATTTCTTTGGGAAATGTTGAGGAAGAGGGAGTTTCTTCCCATTCTGCTTTTCTGTAATCCTTTTATGAGATCAAGGTGTTGGCTTCTGTTCCCTGTTCCCTTGTGTAACTCTGGAGACAGATCTGCTGGAGTGAGACGGACCTCCGATGACAGTAGGTTGGAAAGCTCCTTGGCCACTTCCAAAGCATGTCAACAAGGCAGAGGCTGCAAGCAGACTCCCCTACTTGGTCCATGCTGACCATTAAGCTGGTATTGTGTGGAAGCCTGGGTTAATAAAACCCTGACTTAGCTCACATGGGACCTATGAACCGGTGTTGTGTGGCTGAGAACTAGGGTTTGCTAACTTCAGTACAGCACAGGGCTGACCCTCATCTGATCTGCACCCTGCTTTGCTCTGGGTTTTCATGGCACTGCGTGCCTGTAGACTTGCTGGTTTGTGTCTTTCCTAGGTTAGCTATCCGTACTACTTTGCTTTTCAGAGGGTGAACAAAACCCTTAGGCCTAACTGGAGGCAGCCATCAAACTATGTCCAGAGAGTCTCATTCAAATCATGTTGGGTGGGCAATGAATTTTGCATCAGAAGGTATATTTATAATTTGTTGCCTGACTTCAAATACAGAAACTACAGACAGATAGCAAAGGCTGTTGAAGGTATAAATGAAAAGTATTTACTTGGGTAAGGAGTACTGTGCTGTTAAAAAGTCAGTGGTACTTTCAGCTCCTCTTCTGCAGCTCGTGTCTGTGTTAACAGGCTGCTGACTGCTGTCAAAGTGGCAGCACTGAGAGAACCAGTAGCGATCAGAGTTTTAGGAAAAGGGGGCAATTAGCAAACTTTCTTAAACCATCTTCTCATGCAATCAATAGTGTTAATGGTCATTGATTTCTTTTTTATAGCCAGCACAAGGCGTGCTGCTGCTATTTGCAATTACCTCCTAACACTGAATTTAAAATGTGGCAGAAACCAGCGTTGTACCCTGGTAGATACTGCCAAAGTCTACAAGGGCTGGTGAGTCTGGGTCATTCTGAGAGCCAGGTCATGCCCACAGATGAGAAGCATTGTTTTTACCTAGAAAGGAGGCAAGACTTAAAGCAAAACCAGCCTATACTACCCTAAAATGAGAGCATTTTAGCCCATGCTCTCCTATGTTGAATTGCTCCCTACCGTGGTAGAAAAGTACCTTTGAAACCTTCCCCCCAAGGGATCACTGCCTAAGTTGGTGCCTTCTCTGGCATGAATGTTATTAAAGAGCTTAGACTGTTAAAGAGTTTAGGCACTAGGTTCATAGCACAGAGGTTAAATAGATCCTTAATTCTTGTGGGTATAGCACTTTAAACATCCTTAGCGTGGCTCTGGTAAAGAGAGGAAGGCAAGAGCTGCGTTTCAAATAATTATGGGTCTGAAAGAGGCTGAAAGTGACTCCCAGTTCTTAGTGTCTTAACAAGTCTGGTTTGGTACTTCTGAAGGTCTTCCTGCAGATGAGGAGTCTGGCTTTTTTGCAGGCTTTCTCAATGACCTTGAGTGTCTTGTCTGAGCCAAACCTTCAGAGACTGATCTGGGGAATTCCCACCCTACTGAGCATCTCTGGCCCTGGGATGAATTCACAGAGCTGAGGGAGGTACAATGCAGAGGAGAAAAATGTGCTTACAATCCCACGTATACCCTGAATATCAGATTTCTTGAATGTATCTCAGGGAGACTGAATGTATCCTGTAATGCCTCTGGGTCTACACAACTATCATCCTTTTAAATACAGATAATATACCATTTCCTTCCTTTCAGGAAAGTAAGGGCAGGATTTGCAAGACCAACTTTTTACGTAATTGCTTAGTGAGTTAAACACTTATCCAGACGAGAGATTTTTATTTAATAACACCTGGTCCTGGCAAAACCCTGTTTTATAATGAATAAACTATTCCCAGGAGGGAGAAAGAAGGAAAAAGAAAAAGGACTAAAAATCACATTGGCTTAGCTCTAGTATCTGAACTAAATTACTTTTTTTTGTATTAGTCTGCCCAATTTCCTCATCAGAGTTTCACAGATTTTTAGGCAGCATTGGTTTTGTCCCAGATCTTATCTCACATTTATTTGCACTATCACATTAATGCATTAAGGGAATAATTTCATTTTGTACTCACATGGTGGAAAAAAAATTAACAAGATTGTAATTTTCTCTGCAGTCTTTTATAATGAGAAATACTTCAGGAATAAGCGATTTTAAAGACCATAAACTGTTTCTTCCTTAGCAAAAAGTCTGCAATCACTGATGAAAGGGCCCTTCTTTTCTGCACTGCTAAAGAACCAGCAGCACTACAAGCTTCTCTAGCCACCCAGTGTAGAAACCATTGATTCATGCCAAATATTCTGGTACTCTTGTATACCTGTTGAGGGAGAAGCAGCCTCCAGAAACCGCCACTGTCTCCTTTCCTGAAGCTTTGAAGTATTCCAAAACTGCTTTCTCACGTTAGGTTAAGTCCCCTCTTTACCAGGAGGAACTCCTTCTCCTGGAGAACGTGGCATTGCAGTCTGTCAGCCAGATGCTGGGGCTAGCTCCAAACTTTATTTCTACTGCAGGTGATACGTGGGGATGGAAAACCATTCCCTGGAGAAATTCTCATGTTAGAAAGCAGCAAGAATGATCAGCCCATATGCACTCTGCAACAGGGAGGTGGTACCTTTGCTTTGTTATCAGGTTGTGTTACTTTATGCTGCTTTGTAAGGGGACAAGGGAAGGAAAAACTTAAAGCAAATTATCACAGAATTTTTTTTTTCTCATTTCAGCTACAGCCAAGTCATACTGGCTATGACACAGACATAAATCAACCATCCCCTGAAAAGAGATGTCTAAAAAGGCTTCTAAAATCCTTCCCATCCTTCCACATGCAGGTCTGACTTAAGGCCATGGAGCAATAGTTGTGAATAAGGATTTATTTGTGTGAAGAATGTTACAAGAATCCGTTTTGTGGTTTGTTTGTTTGTTTTTTGTTTGTTTTTTTTTTTACACTAAAACCAGGTGCTGGATCCTTTTTTTTTTTTATTATCAGCCTTTCTGAACTACCAAGAACTCATTGCATTAAGTTTCCAGACCCTTCTTCAGCTCTTTCAGTTTTACAGTCCAGTGGAATAGGTTGTCTCAGTTATAAATTATCTTTCACTGTACTCCAACCTTTTTGTGAAATTTGCATCCCTGCACGCAGTGTTCAGTTGCCAACCTGTTATCTCCTTTCTCTGGCCCAATTAATTTAGAGGCAATCAATTTAATCCTTGAATAGTTTGCACAGATGATTGCATCCTTCCAGCTCCTGTACGTCTTTCTCTGAAAGCTTCTCTGTTGGTGATGTACGCTGCCTGTCAGCCCGCATTGCACAGTTGCACAGAGGTACCATTCTTCCATAGAGCTCATGACAGCACCTCAGACAACAAATAAGGGCTGTCTTTGTTCATGCAAGCTTAAACCAGGGTTAAATTCAATCTGTCCCACAGGATTGACACAGGACTTGTACAAAACCAAAGCTATAGGTTTCATTTTGCTTAAATAGTTTTGTTTACAGAATGGTTTTTCACACATCTAGCTGTATATTCATGTGGCTGAATCATTGGGGAGTGAGGAGAAAATGAGCCAAGAGGGTTTTTTCCTTGAGTCATTTCACAAACTGTGAGACATTTCATCAAGGAAAGTTTGTGAGTTTCCGCACTCTTCAGCAGTGCTTTTGAAGGTATGAACCTACTGTCAGTAGTTAAATGAATACTGTTCTCAAGCTGAACCTTTCAAAAGGAGTTTTAAGGAAGGAATTGGTCCAGAGCCAGAAGCAGACCAGAAAAAAGGAAAAGAGCCACAGAGTAAAAAAGCAGCATGAGGCTCAGTAGTGGGCAGTACTGTGGGTAGCATTGAAAATGGTGTCATTTATTCTGCAGAAGCTTTTAAAGGCTGTAGTCAAAGGACAGGCCCCTTTAGACAGGCTCTGTGAGTGTGAAGAGCTAAGTGGCTGACAAGTGCTGAGAGGCTGATAGAAGAAAGCAAAGTGGTGCACATGGAGTAGGAAGGATGGTTATGTTTAGCTGAGCTATCTGGTCATAGTTCATCCAACCTTGACCGTCCCATGATCATTATGTAGGCGTAAATTGTTGAACAAAATATCAGCACTCCGAAAGCTGTGCTAGTACTTTGTCCTGTGCTTGGAACCCATCCTCTGAAATCCTGTCCATTCCTAGAGTCACGTAAACTGGAAGGGATCTTCAGAGATTGTGTAGTCCTCAAACAGGGCCAGTCTTCAGGCAGGTTACCTTCCCAGGTAGAATTTTTGATATCTCCAAGGTTGAAGACTCCATAGCCTGTATGGGTCTCTGTTCCAATGTCTGAACATCCTCATGCGGCTCTTTTTTCCCTGTTATCTATCTGGAATTTCTCATGCTCCAAGTTGTTTTTTGCCTCTTGTTTTTATCACTATGCACCTCCTAAAAGGTCTGGATCTGTCTTCTCTATACCTCCTGTTAGGTAGTTAAGACAGCGGTATCCTCCCCCTTGGTTAGCTTTCTCTTTCTAAGGATGAGTAAGCCCAGCTCTCAGTGTCTCCTTGGGTGACACGTGCTCCAGTTCACTAACCATTATGGTGGCATCAGTTGGACACAGTCCAGTATGTCAAGGTCTTTTTAGCATAAAGGAGCCAAAAACTGGAAGGTGCTCCAGACCTAGCATAACAATTACTGTTCAGCCTCAGGATGGTGGATGCACCCATAGGATACCGTTGAGATACTGGACCATACTTTACAAAACAGAGCAGAGAGCATAAGGACACTGTAACAGAGGATTGTAAGGACACCCATTGATAAAGGAAATGCAGGGACAGCTGGTAGAAACAGGACTGGAGCCAGACTGTGGTTCCAGAAGGGGAAAGGGAGTGAGATCTCATGTAGGACATGAACCCAGATTCCTACTAGTATTTATGAGTTGCAAGCCAGGCAGTTGCACCCTTAGCAACCGTTACAGGCACAACATGAATAATCCATAACTGGCTATTTGAAAATCTGAGTACCTCTGGTCTGCCCTTGCTGCCTGTAGATTAATCAGATTTTGTCTTCTGTAATGATGTTCCTAATTTTAAGACTTTCTTTTGTCATATTGCTTGTTAGAAGTTGCCAAATCTGATTGATCACTCTCCTGAGACAGCCCTGGGAGCAGCTGGGTCAGGGGGTCCATTTGCTCTGATTAGGTTATCAGGGTTCCTCCATTCCTTTGTGTTTATGGTGTCTGGTTTGTAACCACAGAGATGGACACTATCCTCCTTCCTTGTCGCTGTTGTAATGGACGTACTCAACAAAAATCATTTGCAAACCTTGCGCCTTGGAGATGAACTCTTATTTTTTCCCCTATGCAAATGAAAAAAAGACAATTTTTTTTCAAGAGCTCCCAGCAAAAATTTAGCAACAGACTGGAAATCATTTAAACAAGTGGGAAAAATCTTTACTTCCACAACCTTCTCGTTGGAGTTACAGCATGGACTAAATGCTTAAACCCAGTGATACATTTTTCATGCCATTATTTCTCCCTTTTGCTCATTATTCAGTCTCCTACATGTTAGGAGGTAGAGCTGTTACTGAAAACAAGCATTTAATCACTTCAGCCTCATATATTGGCTGAGTGTTCATACCTCTGTTTCCCAGAACATTCAAGATTCAAACAAGAGGAAATATTTTCTTAAAGTCCAAAATGTCTTTTCAACTAGATTTGCCCCAAGAACTTTCTCTCTCTTAGGCCCGCATTCACTGTATTTATTCTGATTGTTTGCTTCTTGTTTTTTTTCTTCTTTCTTTGTTTGTATTTCTATAGTGTGTTGTTTTGATTTTTTTTTCCCCACTGTGGTGGGTTGACATTGGCTGGAGCCCAGGTGCCCCCCAAAGCCGCTCTATTGCTACCCCTCCTCAACTGCACAGGGGAGAAAACACGACGAAAGCCTCGTGGGTCAAGATAAGGACAGGGAAATCACTCAGCAACTACCGTCACAGGTAAAACAGACTCAGCTCAAGGAAATTAATTTAATT
>NW_009615811.1:47402-73539 GCF_000690535.1 Cariama cristata | reverse complement strand
GCCCTGTTTTAGCCAAACCAGGACACATAATCAACAAAATACCAGGAAAGTGTTATGATTCTTACCTTTGAAAAGTCCTGTTTTGCTTCCCTTTCCTGGGATAATTCCTATATTTTATCCATTGACTCTTGAGTATAAATGTAAAACAATTCCTACAGTAGATTTTATTCTAAAGTAAACAGAAAAAAAGCAGATTTATCGATGAACTCTGTGCTGCAGAAACTATTTCACAACATTTTTACAGCACTTTCTAAAGGAAGTTTCTTTTTGCAATCTACTGCTGAGTTTTTCCTTCAATGTTTGATAACAAAGTTGACATGCTGAGACATCACTCTACTTCTACACACCAGTTGTGTGTCACAGATATACATACATACATTCATGCATACTGAATGTGCAGATCAGATACACTGGATCTGTATGTCACAGATCAGAATAACAAAATAAGTGACTATTTATTAATTGCACAACTATGTATTTGACAATTTCTAATATTGCCTGACAGATTAGACCCTAAACTAGCTGACCAGAATTGTCATCTCAGCTGAGTCCGACCATTAGTGAAATGTGATGTGAAGTCTTCATTCTTCTTACGGATGTGTTCAGTTCTACATTTTCCCTTTACGACCATTGTCCATTCTCACATTCCCAGCAGAATTATAGAACAGCCTTCATAACTACTTTTGTAGTATTTAGTAAAGCTTTGCTCAGTTTCCCAAGCTTGTTAGAAAGCCAGTTCAGGCACTGGCAAACCAGTGTATGAATGGCTTACAGGACTTGTAAAAAGCTTAAAAAGCTGATTTGTAAAAACCAGATTATTTTCAGGGTGATTCATGGGAAGTCGTGGTCCATCATTAACAAACAAGCTGTACTACAAGACTTGTTCCATTATTTCTGTAGTTGCATTAACATGTAGTGTCCATCATGAAAGAAATGCAGAGTATGTATTAATACTTCCTGTGGACAGATGCAAGTAACTATACCCATTGTAAGTATTTTTTCTGAAGTGGACAATAGTGAACAGTATTGCCCATGAGTGGGATCTGGCTCATGAGGAAACAAAAGACTCATTGGGTGTGAAGGTACCTAATCTGTGGAACATGAATTCCACCCTTGTGGGAAAAATAAGCATTGAAAATTGAACCTTTACAGGGTAAGGGCCTTGTTAAAGGTTGAGATTACAGCAAGAGATAGAATCAAGGAATAGAACTTGAAAAAGGTAAAACTAACTGGAAGATCAGAAAGAACTAAAAAAAGTGACCTGGTTTTGATTATTTTTTGTTGAGTCATAGCATTATCTTAACTAGGCAAAAGGGTAATCAGCATACAAACTGAAAGGACTGAATTTTGAAAAGGAGAAAATATAGGACGTGGGTTCAGAGACTGCTAGTACTCTTTATCACCTGTTCATCCTTCCACTGGGATAGGCCAAATAAGAGATTTCTGTTGTACAAGGACAAATAAGAACACTAATAAACTTCCTGTTAGATGATAGTAAACCTTCAACTAAGCTATTTCTTTTCATGCTGGTAAGCAATTTTGCATAAAGAAAAGAACTTGTACTCTAAAATGTAGTCCCTAATGGATTTTGTACAAGCTAATTATAGATTGGTGAAAAATAAGATAACAGAAGTGCTGACATAATCTTAAATAACAGCATGCTAGACTAAAATGCCCAAGTTGGGTAACTTCACGCATCTTTGCAAACTTTGCTCATCTGTGTGTGCAATATTGGCTTTGAAGCAGACGTAGCTGTTTGCAACCCAGCAACATAGCCGAATAAATTTACTACTACATATAATGATACAAATGTGATTAGTAGGTCACACTAAGATCGGTATGCTATGCATTGTACATCCACATAGTATGAGTAGTTCCTGCACCGTGAAGATTAGGGCTTAGGTAATGGAGTAAATGCAAGTGTTATCTATTCTGTACAGTGCAGGACTGCAGTAGGGAGATTATTGATGATGCCAAAGGAAGTTCATTGGGAAGTTGAGAAGTGAACTAAGATCTTGGTGTCTGGTTAGTGTCTTGAACTTCTGTCATTCTACTACTCTTTTTTCTGAGACTATCACTAATCTGACTTACTCTCTTAGTTTTGGTCTAAATAACTTCAGATAGTTTTTTCACACTAACATAGGTCCTGAATCTTCAAACGCTATGCAAGATTAGAAGTGCTTACTTACATAGAGAAAAAAACCTGAAGCTAAATTTATGAAAGGAGTGTTTAATAAATCTAATTTTGCATACACCACTGGGAATGATGAAATACAAAACAGAACAAATGTCTCCTTACTCATCCATTATGATCACTTCTTAATTCAGTTGGAAATAATAAGCACACCTTCTAGGACATCTTGACAGGGAAATTAAATTCTGCCTGTGCAGCTGTCCAGAGTTTGAGTTTGTCAAGAGAAGGAGGAAAAACATAGTTTGTGCAGAGCTGAAAGTAAGCAGTAAAATGTGAAAGTAAGGTCTAAGCATACCACCTAGATATTGGATTACTTGAATCGATATCTAACTTGGATAAGATGTCCATGACCCTGTTTGTTGGGTTTTTTTCCAGGTATATAGCCTCTGACATGACTTCTTGTTTGGAAGAGCAGAGCCTGCTAACATGCTAAGTTTGGCTGTCCTTCTCTGGAAAATTTCTATTGCTTGGGAAGAGAGTCAGCAACCAGGCTGACATAATCATCATCCACTGCTGTAATACACGGTCGCTGTCAGAATGGAGGTCTGTGTTTCTCAAGAGGAAAGATGAAGATCATCAGTAATAAGACATCTTCGCAAAGGGCAGAAGGGTAGTTGCATGAATACCCTCTGGTTTAAGAAGGCTGTCTCTCACTTTTGTATATAGAGGATAGCAGTTCTTCCATACAATGGAAGAAAAAGCATTTAGATGAACATGTCAGTCATTGAACTAAGGAAGTTTTATCTCTGTAATCTTAGGGGGCACAGAGGGGATGTTTCCATTGTTGTTTTCTACACACAAAGATAAGATCTAGGAGAGTTGTAGTCATAAAAACAGCACCAGTCGAACTTTCCACTCTACATTTATTTCCCTACCTCCTAGTAAATGCATGTGGCCTTAAGCTTAACAATAACCTATGCAAAGTTAAATATTTAGGAAAAAAGTTTCACTTTTAAAATATCATCTGCACTTTTATCATGCATGTTTATGCTAGATAAGAGGAAATGTGTTTTCAGTCAAATGCAAAAGCATCAATGTTCTATTTCCTGTAAGGAGAGTAAATTCTTTCCCTTAAATACAATATGCAGGAAGTTTCCAAGAGCTCCAAGATCACTTAAACAATCACCTTTTTCTGACACAGCTGCCAACCCTCTTTTGGCTTTAAAAGAAGCAGCTCCACTGTTCTCTGGAGTGTCTAATCTCTGTTAGATAGATTCCATGGAGCCACACTCCAATAGTTTAATCTCTACTTGATTGAATTTCTTGAAAAAAATGAGAGACTTCCAGATCAGCATTGAGGTTTTAGATTCTGACCTTTTTATTTCAAATTAAGATAAAGAAATAAAAGCAGTAGACCTAGAATCTAGGTCCCTAAATATACACACAATATTTGCAGAAATATTTTGCTTATAGAAAAGGACACTGTAAATTTTAGGAATTATTACATGATATGTGCTGTACTGTTTCTAATATTATAAATACTTGCAAGCCTAAAGTTGAAGAGTTAATTGATTGAGCATTGGTAGCAATAGTTTCAACAAAGGCAATTGTAAAGTTAATCATATATATACATGTTTGCAAACCAGAAATTCTATTAAAAATTCATTTTCATAAATATTTTTATTATGTCTTCATCAAGATTCCACTTCTGCATTCTATATCTAAAGAAAAACTGAAAGGGAATTTAAACTTATCATGGTTTTCATTTTGTGAACACTATAGCAGAGGGAGCAAAGAAAATATGAAAAGTGTACTCACCCTTTATGAAAGGGAATCATAACAGAAAATCAAAATGGAATGACAAATGGAATCTGTTTGCACAACAGTTTTATATGTGGCCTTAGATTAAATTCTAATTATAAATAATAGTCACTTCTAAATAATAGTTATGTCTCACTTTACATAAACACCTCCTGAAAACTCATTTGAAACAGACCTTCAGCATTTCTTCCTTTATACAGTGGTATATTTTATTCCATTTAATTAAATCTAAATAAAGGATAAAATGGAAATGTTTCCAAAAAATACATTAAGAAAAAAAGAACATAAACTGAAAACACAAAACTAAAATTCATTTGTACCCTGTCTCAGTTATTACTCAAGAAATTACATCTTAGGATAAATCATACTGCCTCTCACTGTTCATATGATCTACATACACCTAACACTTTTAGCAGAGAAATATTGAAATGTGAGACTTTTACAAGAAATTACTACTGATTCACCCAAATAACAATAATAATTATTAGTTCTCAATAGGATAGATAGTCTTGAGATAATAGCCATGACTGGACTTCTATTAAGTAAAAGTAGGATATCTGTTTACAGAAGAAGACCCAGAGGGGAAATATAGATATACAAAAATCTGTTTGATTTATATAGTTCTGTGACTTAAAATACCAACCTGGGATTCTCATTACAATTTTACAGTCAAAATAATAACAAATGTTCTCCTACATCAACTGACAAATTCCAAGCAATACCTTACTCATCTCAAGTAAGAGCTCATTTGACTTCCAGTGCCAGTTTAACAGTTACCATGCAAATACAGGAAATTATAATTTTTTTCTACGTCATTTGTATTACTAATGTAATATTTAACATAGATTTAAAATCTTTCCCATAGGAATATTTCTAAATGTATTCATCTGGATTTTCTGGGTGTTTTGGTCTCTTGACAAGGATGGCAGTGATATCTTGTCTTACTTAAATTCTGTTAAGTTGTGATCACCTGCTCACATACAGACGCAGACATTGTTGCAGTCTTTGTGGTAATAAAAGATTTTATTTAAAATCCTCTAATGAGCCATTTAGGAAAGGATATGAGTAATATTTGAAATTCAGTGCATACGACCTTGACAGACAGCCAATACAGAGCACTAGAGAGGAACACACAATGAAACCAATATGGAAAAATAAGTATCCTTTTAAAGATATCCTATTGAGTGGGAATTTTTCTCTTCATCACTCATTCACAATGGAAATGGGCTGAGGTAAAATGGGAGTTTCCATATCCTCACATATGGACCAATGTATTCACCAAACCCCCATTTTATTTAATACAGCATCTTAAGAGGATCAAGATAAATCCACTGGAAAGACTTTGATATATGTTCACCCACAAGTCCAAGAAGTTAAAGAAATGAACATCTGAAAAAGGTATACATGTTTAATTATCCTCTTGAGTGAAGCTCTGTTTTTCCCAGCGAAACTTCCTATAATAGGTCACTGGAATGCTTCTGGCACCAGGTTATAGTGGCCAAAGGTCCCTTCTCTAGCTCTCTACAGTTGCTTCATGTGGATCCTAAATTACTTAACACTTTCTTGAATGGATTCCACTGTAACTCAGTAAGATGTGCTAAGGGGAACCAAGGAGTAATACTGGAGCAAATTTGAGTTCAGCTGCCACCCATCCTTTAATTGCTTTAGCATCTGAAGTCTCTGACCATGTAATCTTTGAGGCACTAGTAATGTGCCCAAATGACCGCTTACAAGTTTTTAAAAATTGCCTTGTGTACATGCGTTAGGAGCTCTTGGTAGACTGCAGCAGGAAGGAGTTGCTATAGAAACACCACCTTAATACACTCCATTCACTGGTGGCTCTAAAGAGATACAATGGTCCCTGAATAACTACTACTAATCCACGTGACATTCAAAAATTACTAGGTTTTTGCTTTCAAAATTCTTACTTAGAGTTCCAGGGCAACTCCCCCTCCTTCCCCACACCCTAGCCTCCCATCTTTCTGTTCAAACCTTCTCAGGTGGAACTTTGTTTGAATATCTACTCTATGTGTTATTTTGTTCTGTTTTGTGAAGGCAGCTGAATTCGGCAGTGACCTGCACGATATCTCAGAATAACTCAACAAAATCAAATTAAATCAATTGCTTTGTCAGAAAAACCTGTGCCACCAACTGGTAAAATAAGTTGGGAGGATCAGGTTGGACTAATGCTTGGAAGAAGTTAACCTTTTGTTTCCTGTAGTTTTTCCTGTGTGATTCAGACTGCATGAAAATAGAAGTCCCATCCATTGATCCTATTCACTTACTTTCCAGAATTTTTCTCTTGAACCTGGTAGGTGATGAAATGTGTTATTTTAGCCATTCTCTATTAATCTTTAAACAATCCCAGTATTTAATCACCTATGAGCAGATAGAAGTACATGCACAGTACAATTAATCTCCTTTCTTCAGTGTTATTGTGATTCACTTTGAGATGACATTCTCTGAAGAAAACTCAAAAGTTAAATCTACACAGGCTTAAAATTAAATCCAACCCATCTCATGGTGATTGCCACAGTCTAAGATTAAACCATTGATTGAGGAGGTAGAAAACCTGCCTTCTAGACTACCCTCAGCCTGGGAAGAGGTTTAACCCCAAGAGAACATAATGACCATTTCGTCCCATTCAGACTGTTTCTTGCTCTGTAAAAATAAAACCAAAAGGGCAAGTGATTGAAGCAGAATGATTAGGAAACTTGTCTAGAAGAAATTATCACAGCTGGATTGTCCTCCAAGGACAATGAAGAAAAGGGGAGACTTAAGCAGGATCTTCCTCTGCAAATGTTAGATATCTGCTTTCCTCTGCTGACTAAAATTACAGGTGGTTCTTCTAGATTACTTGGGTTAATGTCCTTTCTAGATGTGAGCATCTACAATGTCATTTGGGTAATATCTGGGCTAGATATCTAAAGTAAGTGGTAAGAATTCAAAATTCCAGATTCATTTTCTTCTTTATAAAATTCCCAATCTTGTAACTGAAAGAAATGTATTTATTTTTTGGTCTATAAATGCTTGAAAAATTATTCTCCCTGTCAGAATTTTCCATTTAATTGGTGCAGACAAAACTTGTCAGAAACAGAAAAAGAACTTGAAAGTGTTCATGTCTAGCAGAGGAATCCATCTATTCAGATATTTTACTTTAAAGTTGTCTTATTGTCTCCCTTATCTCATAGAAGCTTGCAGTACTTAGAAATGACCAGAAAAAATGCTGTCAAAAGTCTATGGTCAGTAAAAGTTACTCTGACAAAAAGATTTTTTTTCCATGAAGCTGCATTAACATCATATAAGGTTTTAATAGGAGGAAAATACAATACTTCTTTATTTTATTTTCTCATTTCAATTGGGAAAACAATGAAGTTGCTTTGATTTTATTTGTACTCTATGCTATTTTTTAACATGACTAACATTACAGAAAAATTAACCTTATTTTTAAGATTTAACAATAATTGTCTTTTAAAAATTATTGAAATATCTTATTTTCTGGAGGTAAAATGTATTTCTATAGAAATGGAATAACTTGTCTCTTAATAGCACCAGAACACTGTTGTCACACAAAAAAAAAAAAAAAAAAGATACAAAAAAACCTTCCTGGTTTAGTGAGTTAAAATCATTAAATCCATTTGGTTTTGTGCTTTTTATAAGCAATGAGAATGAATTACAAGAAACCAAAATGTTCCATTAAGATAGTTTCATTTATTTATGAACAAGGGTCGCCTCACCTCATCCAATTAGGCTGAGAATCATACACAAGTTGAATGTCAGATTCTTTAACATCACGTCATCTCACCTTATTCAAATGAGACACAAACAAGTGTGGTATTAAAAAATGTCAGTATTTTTTATATGAACCCTGCATAGGCTGATTTATACAGTATTAATAGCAGCTGGGGGAATTATTTTTCTTCAAAACTTAGATAGGGATAAGAGCTGTCTCACCATCATATACTATTAGGAACCGATCTCTGGTCTGATGTAACAAAAACCATCTCCCCTTGTATTATTTCTCCTCTACTTTTGCACTTCATTTCCATTTCAGAAATGCTCTGGCGGTATGAAAACTCACCTTGTAGTGTGGGCGCACAGTCCCCACTTCTCTCTTCTGTTGAACCATTGCTTTCTTACCCTCAGAAGTGGTCAAGGCCATATTTGAAAGTAATGGTTGTTTTAAAAGTTATCCCAATAAAGTTGTTGGCTTTCTAATGGTCTCTGTATTTGCATGAGGGGAACTAGTGTTTGACTAGCAGATTAGCCATTCCTATGGCAAATATAAATTTATGTCTTTTCCCTGTATTTTTTAATGCTTCTTATAATGTAAAGAGACACATGAAAAGATGGCACGTCTCACTCCAGACACCAAATTAAAAACAAACAAACAAACAAAAAAACCCCCAACCCTCTAAAGAAACAGTTTCTTCACAATTTGACTTTGCCACTGCTTAAACCTGAAATATTGAACATGTCTACAAATTCATTGTTTATTAACAAGTCATCTCATAAGATGGGAATCCTGAATTTAAAACAAGGAATTTTTTCACCTCCAGTATGCATTGGTGCAGTGACTTGAAGTAATTCTGAAGTTAAGCGACACCCTGACTGTGCAATGGTAGCTGACTGTCTATGATCTCTAAATTAGTAATCCTGATAGGTAACCGTGACAGGTTTTTAGTTTAATCAGAAAAAGAAAGGAAGATTTTTTTAAACTATATTGTTTAATTTTAGACCACTAAAATTATTCTGTGTTATATAGTAAATGAAAAAAATGTCAGTTATTATGTCTATAATCATTACACGATTTTGAAGGTTAATTGGTAATAAAATCTGAAATGTCCAAGCTGTTCCAATCATAACTATTATATCATTTTTAGAATAAAGATCACATAATTATTGAACTATAACAGACCTCCCAGTTTTTACGAAATATGTCTCAGGAGGTCTGTTAATCTCTTCTGGGCCATCTGTCCTATTTGAATCAGAGAAGACAAAGACTTTTGGGATCAGGGAGAAAGTAGGGCAATACGTTCCGGGACATATCTAACTTAGGTAGAAATATCCAGGAGGGGCTGTTAAATAAGGATCATTGAACAGGTCACACGAATGGCTAGAAGTGTGGCTAGAAGACTTCTAAAACAGTAATTCTTCACATGGAATTTTACCAAAGCTCGCTGAAATTAGTAAGGGAAAGAAAAATGACAGTGGTTGAAGTTTGGATTCTCCAGACTTTATCAGAAATCACTTCCCTCATCTTTGCACTATTTGTCTCCCGCTCACTGTGGGGTTTGGCTTAAAAAGGAAAAAAGAAAATATTCTCTTAATGTAAGTATATACTGGAAAATGGCAATGTAATTTAATGAGACTGTTGGTCTCAATTGTTAAGCCTCCGCCAGACTAAGAGGTTTTTTTGGGTTTGTGTTTTTTTGTGTTTTTTTGGGTTTTTTGGGTTTTTTTTGGGTTTTTTTGTTTGTTTGTTTGTGGTTTGTTTTTTTTTCACTACAAGGTGTACTTATGGTATAAAGCTTTTAAACAACCACTAAAGAGAGCAGCAATATTTGACAAACCACAGAATTATGCTAATGAAATTTACTGAAGTCCAGCAATTGCAGGCAGCTCGTATTGCCCTGGTAGAATGAGCTGTTAAAACTGCAGCCACTTCTAGGAGCAGGTGCCAGAAAGGCTCCAAAGAGCTTGGCTCCTCACCAGTGTTACCCCTTGGTGCTATGCCATATCCATGCTCTCCTCAGGGGTAATCCTCACACTCCTTCTGTTTCCACTACCAGAATGGTTTGCTGTTGGTTTATCAGCTCACTCCTGGGAAGGACACAGAGCCTTCTCTTTAATTGAGGCTATGCATTTTGGAACAGCTCGAGAAATTTTAATGGCCTCCTAGATGTCGGTGGGGAACCTCACTTTTTATCAGGTTCAACTATTCACTAAGGAGCAACCTTTTCTGAGCCTGTCAGTGACAGTGAGTTTAGACTGCTGTATGTGCATTTGCTTCCCTTTGAATGCTCCATCTCTCTGCAAGCAACATTGTCCAACAAGGGAAAAGTACCTTTTATTATTTCAACTGTAAACATCAAAAGTTGGCTCTCATCTTTTTCCTCTTCAACTTAGTATAAATAACTAACTAGTCAAAGAGCAAGAACTGCCTTAAACCCAATACAAAGGAACCTGAATACCCAAAAGATTGAAAAATCTGAGCTTCAGATGTGGCTCCCTGATAATAACATTGTTATGTTAAGCCACTGGGTTGACTAGACTGAAATCACACACCAAACCTTGCTTTTAAGCACATGATTTTAGAGGCTGAATTTCAGACTTCAGCTTTCCTAATCTGTGAAACCTCTATGTACAAAAAAGTTTAAATATTATTTTGAATTTAATTTGTTAAAAGCCATACTGTTTTTAGCATATGCATTGGAATACTGTGCAATGCCGTACATAGTATTTAAGTACATTTAGTTCAAAATAATTTACACAGTTGTCCATCCTCAAAATTTCATAAAAAATGTGCCAGTACCAGATATACCGATGGCAGAGGTCTCTGTAAGTTACCCAAAGCAGTATGCTTCACATCATCTGAATAGTACAAATACACTAACAAACAAAAAGAAGGATATTTTGGGGTTTAGACACAGGGTTTTAGGCAAACTTGGGTATATTCAGTTTCTGCTTTTGGAACTGAACATTGCCTAACTAGTAAGTAAGCTCAGCGGTAAGATTCCCACTGATGAAAGGACACTGATTTGAAGAAAAGAATTCTAAACACTGAAGAGTCCTAGACATTTCGTTAAGTTACTGTGGCTTGTTGAGGTGCCATGTATGAGCTAAACCAGTGTCACAGATCCATTGTGTACTCTCATCTCATGGCAAATGCAAAGTAAAACTTCTCAAAATAAACAACTTTTATTTTTTTAATTTACATGTTTTATTTTTCATTTGCAATGTGTTAAGTATCCACTGAAGTCAGTCAAAGCACCTAACATGTGGTAAGTTAGTTGTGTGTCTTAGTGTCTATATCCTGACCACGGACCTCTGCTGATATGCATGTAAGAATTATTCACATTTTCCTCTTTTAAGTGGCTTTATGGAGGTACACCTGCCATTCCTTAATTTATTCCTATAATATATATTCCTTTTTGCATTATTTTTTAATCATGACTATGACCTTACTTTTCCTATAACCTCACCATCTGGAAAGCTGATATGATCACCACCAGATCAGAGATGACCCTTGCATCTGGCCCCAAGAATGCCATTAAAAGGAGAAGGGAAAACAGAAGGGAGGTACTTTATTTTACGTAATAATTCAATGTCAGCTAGGAGCTGAGGGTCCCACCAGGGTGAGGATTCCCTTCTACTACACCACAGCCCTTTACCTATGTTTGTGCCCTAACTGGAGTCACTACCTTTAATCTACAGATTGCTAAGATCCCAGGTAATCTCCTGACATATCAGTCAAGGAGCCAACACCTGGTGATTCTGTTTCTGTGTGTCCTTGCCTTAATAAATTTGGTATATAGCTTAGCGATGAAAGGAGGCTATAGTATGTTTTAAGGTCAAAAGAGACTGGATGACAGTATTGAGGGCTGAGCTTTCAGATCTTATCCTGAAAACAGTCAGTGTACCTTACTTCACCTAAGGCTTATTTAAAGATGATCTGGCAGAAGTTGAGGACTAAAACGAATTTTCTGTGGGTGTCAGTCTGCTTTGAATGCATCCACATTCCTCAGGGCACTAGTGGCACTGTCACCAGCACTTGTCTATTCTCATGCTGCTGGACTTCACGTCATCAGGCAGGAAAGAAAATGTCAGCCTTATTTAAGATGAAGATGACCAGATTCCTAAACATAAGTCTTATAGAGCAATATTTTTGTATGTTAAAATTTCAAAATCCTGTCATATTCTTGGCATCTTCTGGAGTAATCGGAAAATGATGTGTTTTGTCAAGGACTATTGCATAGAATGCTATTCTATTTGAAGGCATTATTGACTTCTGGAGTACTGCGGATAGTAGTAGTACCAGTCAGCAGCAGGTAAGGGGTAGGTAGTTCCACAAACATGAGATTATCTCAGTGAGTGTGTCCACATTGATGCAGAGGGTGAAGGAGTCAGCTTCCAGATGATGCCAACTTGCATTGGAATTAGATTTCTGGAAGAGATGTGCTCTCACACTCTGCCTTGCTCAGCTTATTATGGAGAGCATGAACATGCCCTTGCCCAGAGGAAAGCTGGCTGGTTGTGCTGTACCTGAAGGGCTTCATGACTCCCAGTGTGTGCAGACTGTACTCAGAAGCAGAGTGAGACAACAGACTCATGTCTGAAGGACAGTCCTTCAGGGTGTCTCCAGCCTTTATAGAGAACATATACTGAGTTCAGCAAGGCTCCCAATCCTTTATGAGTTTCATACAGCCACTTGTAGGGGCAGTGTGATGCCAGTAAATCTGCTGCACTGTGTGTGCTGAGAGGGCCTGGCCATGCCCACCAGCAAGGGGCTGTAGGAATACAGGATCATAGAATCATAGAATTGTTTAGGTTGGAAAGGACCTTTAAGATCATCGAGTCCAACCATAAACCTAGCACGGCCATGTCCACCACTAAATCATTTCCCTAAGCACCACACCTACACATCTTTTAAATACCTCCAGGGATGGGGACTTCACCACTTCCCTGGGCAGCCTCTTCCAGTACTTGACAACCCTTTGGTGAAGACATTTCTCCTAATATCCAATCTAAACTTCCCCTGGAGCAACTTGAGGCCATTTCCACTCATCTTATTACTGGTTACTTGGGAAAAGAGAGCAACCCCCACCTGGTTACAACCTCCTTTCAGGGAGTTGTAGAGAGCGATTAGGTCTCCCTTATGATGTGGTGTTTGAGAAACCTCAGATGTAAACACCTATAGAGGGACATCCAGCCTAAATGTCTAAAAACACTATTACAAGTACTTTTAGATTCTAGTGTAGTTGTGACTAAAAAGCCATTTTTTTAAAGGTACTTAGATACATACTGCTTCCATAGAACTCAGAATTAGGCACCCAGATACTTTTAAAAATATTCACTTTAATGTTCTCGTGGATTCTGGCTGTATTATAGCTATTTAAGAGCCTTGTGGCTAATGATTATATTAAATAATATTTCAAGGATTACATAGAAAAGAACTTGTGTTTCTGCTCTCCTTTGTCTTGAAAGTTTGTCCTAGCCTGAAAAACAGGTTGTGTTCATTCCTATGGAAAACAACCTGCAATCCTTGCTTAAAGGAATAAAGTAATGCAACTGAAAAAGGTCATAATTTCCCCAGCTTGTGTGGAAAAAAGATAAATGGAACACAACTGTTTTGTATTCATGTGTGAAAATAACAATACAGTAGCAAAGAAAGCAAGATGCCCACTCTTTCTACTGCCTGCACAAAAGGATCTGCAGAGCATCATAAATCTATGAGCTTCCCCAGAACTTCTACTTGGCTCTTTTCCTATCCTCCCTGAAACTCTGACAGTTACAAAATTATTTCAGCGGATCTTTGACTGTCACCGTCCCTTGTGATACCTCCTCAGTGCTCTTAACTCCCTGAATGATTAAAACCACCCCAGGGGAGTTAAAGCTGCAGTGAAAGAACTGTGTGATTACTGTGTACTTCAAAGTGTTTTTAACTGGATGCATAACAGATAAAATAGCTAGCCCATAGGTGCAGTAAAATTGTCCCAAAGCAAGAGAATGCCAATTTCATTTGTGCTACAAAGGGGAAGTTAACCTGTGTACTGTACTAATTCTTATGAAGTCTTTTTGCCATGCATGAAAATCAGCCAAGATTATCTGAGTATTTTAGAGATTATTTTCATTCTCTTTTTTCCCAGCTTCTCTTGCTCCCTTAACACAGTTGCTGGATACCCTGCCTTAAGATAACAAAAAGTGTAAGATGTCTACGTTTCCCTCTGTGTACAATCTTCTTAAACAATGCAAGGTCTAATTTCACCATTTCTGCTGTCTGCGGTGAATTTTTTTCACACAGCTCTAGATGGCAGTGCTGATAAACAGCTAGTATATTCAGCAGGGACAGATTTTACTTGGTGAACTGCTACAATTGGTTTGGAGTCCTAACCTTTCCTCCACTTACCCTGTTTCCCACTCTACCACCTGCAGCCCTATAAACAGAAAAGACTTGCATGATGGAAGCCATCTGTACTGTAACTCATCTCATCAGAGTGCTGAAGAGCTGTTCTGTTCAAGTGTTATCAATGTCTTCCAACTCACTGTGTATTTTTCTTATTGCTAAAAACCATCCCAAGCATTCTTTTTGGCAGATTAGTAAGGAATTCAAGTAGCAGATGTTCAAATCACTTTTTATTTTTTGCACATTGAATCTCCATAAGGATACTAAGATCTGTTTCTAGGTCTTTGTGCTAAGTGTAGCAGTTCAATCATCTCTGCTCTATAGACAGTAACTATGATATAAGGAAATGACTGCGAATATATTATCTGAAAACCTATGTACATTTTTTTTATTATGTTTAGCCTTCCTGGTAAATGCCACGAACAACTTACACTGATTTTTATTCCTATGTTTTGCCCACAAAGAATAAACATCATGTCATAGGAAATACCTGAATAATTGTTTACAGATTACCGCTGAATAAACTTCCTTCAATCAAAACTCTACCTAATGTACTACAAATAGAAACTTCTACCTGCCTTTCCTCAGTATAAATTGAGCTTACAAAGGCTTCCTCTGAAGATATGACGGAAGCTGTCTGCTGGGATAAAATCTACTGGATTAGTTGAACTACAAATCTTTTTGATAACATACTTGCCCTCTTTCTTGCATATGTTGAGGCATACTTATAGACTTCTCCTTATAATTTTTTTCAGAGTAAGTAATTTTAGGTACGTACACATTAGTATGGTTCTATTAGTAAAATAAATAGTGCCAGGGAAGCTTCTTAACCATTTTAATGGGATCTTCTGCACTAGTAAATCTTAGAACCCACTCAAGCACAATTTTGGCACATGTTGACTAGGACTTCCACAGCAATTCCCAGTCATAGTTTAGGAGTTAGAACCTTCCAGGAACCATTACCAATGGGCAATTTGCATTTAGATAACTTGTTTTGGAGGCAGTGAAACTACACACAAGTTTTTCTATGCTAGTTAGCTTCAGTCCTCCCATATATTCTTGGGTAGGTTTAATTTGCTGGCACAGAAATAACCTAATTTTTCAATGGTTTCTTTCTCCAAAGAAATACATCATTGCTTTCAGACATAAGCTTATGAACAGACATAGATACTGCAGTTAGAGTCTAGACAAAAAAGGAATAAAGGAAGGCATTGGAACACATCCATTTATACCATCTCATTCTGAGGAAGTAAGTCTTACTGAAATATCAGTAATATTTCGGATTTTACTGTGAAGGTTTTATATTTAGCACACCAATCTTGTTGTACTGGTTGAGTGTGATACTTCACAGAAAAATGTCAATATTTGGTCAGAGAAAGTTTTTACTTTGGAAATTCTGGATGTCTACCACATGGGGGTAGATGAAACACATAATCCTTGTGAATTTCAATTTACCGGCAATAAAATTGCCATAAAACTAATGTTTCACAAAACTCTAGAAATCTTTTTATTCTTCATGATCTTTAAGATCTTTAGATTAAAGGAATTTCCCAGCATAACTGAAAATCATTATATTTGTTTTCAATTGCCCTGTATAGTTAACCTACAGCCCTGATACAATATCAGGGCACAGAGGAACATAATTTGGCAAACGCACTTCAAATCCTACCAGATCCATATGCTTCAGAGCCTTCTCAGTTGAATGTTATTTAGCTAAGTTGCTAATCAGGTTTCTTGACGGGAATATTCTATAGCACGTCAGTAGTCACATACAAACTTGGCTGATAACCATGTGTAATAACAGCTATGAATGATAGAAGTACAGGTACTATTTTAACTTAATTTACTCAAGCGAAAAGCATAGATGCTCACCTTGAGAACAGAAGAACAGACCTTATTACAACACAAAATCTACATATTTAATTCATAAATAGTGCAAAGAAACTAGTACACAATACAAGATTGCAATGCGTAGCTATATTCAGGCCCACTGGAAGTATTATCAGTAGGTAAAAGTGACCATTTCTTCTGTCATATATTCAAAATATATTCTGAGAGTTAATAGGAACTGAAAGGAAGCTATTTCAGTTTTCAAAATATGATGTCTAAAATACTGTTTTAAAAGAAGCTATTTCAGTTTTCAAAATATGATGTCTAAAATACTGTTTTAAAATAACGTATATATTATAGATACCATACACTTCCTGTAAGATTGCATAGTCATGCTGTAAGATTATTCATCTGCTTGAAGAATTTTTTCTTTCTGTGGTAGTCTAACTAGCTGAGAAAAAATGCTGAAGGGAAAAGATATAAAAGAAATTTGGAAAAGCATTACCCTCTTCCATATAAATTTTTACTTTTAGTATAAAGGTAAAAAACCCATAGCAGAGTGCTGCTAATACCCACACATACACAAATGGATGCCTTGACAAGATTTTTAATTTTCATTTCAGTCACTATCACTATATAAGTTGCTTTTCTTCATTAGTATCTGGTCGTTGGGAACTGAAATAAGTAGCTGTTTTAGTCAACCACAGTAAGATCATTCTCATACTAGATTTCATTAATAAGGCACACAATTCCTCTAAGACATATATAAAACTAGCTAAAAAGTACTATAGCATGTGTTTGCTTCTCTGAAACAGGCATACCAGAAGACCACGTTAAATATCTTAAATGAAAATTTTATCAATTCCTTTGGCAGTTTTTATAATTTCTTAATCATATTTTATCAGCTAAAGATTTTCTTAAATCAAGCTAAAATTTCCTGGCTAGAGAGAATGCTCATTCCTTCTTATTCTGCCCTTGTTGGCTAATGAGAGTAATTGGTCCCCATCCTCTTATAACATTCCTTTATGTATTTATAGGCAGTTATCATGACTCCCCAGTGGTCATTATGTTTGGGTATTGAACATCTGCTCAAGAGTTTATTGATGCTGCAGATAGTACCATATCTACTGGGAGTAATAGCACATTGCACTGCGTAGCCATTCTGGGAGCCCTACCTGCAGGAAGGTCACCCAGTAGTAAATCAGAAACACCTACAAAATGCAACGTCCTTACCACAAACACAAAGAAGGTATACGTTTCTTCACATTTAGTTCAATTAAACCTTTGCAAAGAAAGAGGAATGATTTATTAAAAGCATACAAAATTGTGATAGTTATTTAAAAAATTAAAAAAAAGAAGCACAGATTTTCTGTATCTATATTTGATCATGGTATCTCAAAGCATCAGATAAAGTTTTATATTTATTCCCAGACATTTTGTTCTGAATTCCCATGAGGTTTTGACATTTCTATAATACCTTCTATGCTTGAGAAGAAAATATTACAAGCCTGACAGGTGTTGACAAGCAAAACATTCGTTAGTGAAGCATGGTATTAATTATAAAGTTTGTGTCCTTTGTTTTGATCTCTGCTTTGTCTCAGGGTAATTTTCAGGTAAGATGCACTTGCTTTTAAAGTCCACAGGAAAAAAGAGAGGAAGTTTTGCACAAGATTATAAAAAAATAGAAGATGTCTTCAAGATAAGAGAATATCCTGATCTACAGATCGTTTCTCTTTTATTTAATAATTAATGCCAGCTACACCAGTAAGCTTAAATCTTCCACAGATAAGAAATAATTAAGTTAACATCACTAAAAATGATATGTAATATCTCAATCCGTGAGAATTTTTAAGTGAGAACATGGGGAATGAAACCAAAAGGAAACAGGCCTCTGTGTTTCCTGAAGTTTAAGTGAAAGACAAATTCACACAGATGCAAATACTATTACACTTTAAGAGTTTTGTATTACCTGTTATAATAATCACTATATCTGCCAGCAGAGTAGTTACTTTTCAGCGGCACTCTCACTCTGCATTTACCTTTTTTCCTCTTTTTCCTCAATCCCCAACAACATTCTGTGAACACAACAATGATTAGACAATTCCCTTAAGGATGCTACAGTGTTAAAAGAAAGAAAGAAAGAAAAAAAGTATTGGAATATCTAAACGAGTATCTGCTATTCTTAGCCAGCAAGATATTTGTAAATGAAGGTATTATCTGTTTTACCTTCTCGTGCAACCCCAAAAATTTATTGCCATGTGTTGGGATGAAGATGTAACATTGAATGTTGAATATTGCTGTACTATGTTTATGTACTGATAGAGCAGTGCGTCGTCGTCTTACTCTATGTAAAAACTGCTGGCAGATTAGCAGCCAGAATGCTGAGAGCCTTCCAATTTGAAGGCATGGGGTGGGCCAACTGGCATGGTATTTATGAAAGGGACATTCGTACTATACACATTGCTAAGCTGCCCACTGTGAATGAGAGAACGAGAGACAAGCGAAGTGTTATTGGAGCAAAGCCTAGAAAAAGAGCTTCAAAGAGATGGGAACAATGAAGGGCTGCTGTCAGAATGGGATCATGAAAGCCTGAAGCCCTGTAGCAAGGCTGGCAGGCGGACACATGCTGCTGCAGATCGCAGCAGCAGGACATGCCATCAGGATACTGTACATATTTGGCAAGCTTGTTAGAATCCAGTTGGGGTAGATTAGAAACCCTGCAGAGAAAGGATTAGCAGCTATGAGCATAGTTTAGACATCAGGAAGGTAGACTGAATATCTACAGTCCAATAGCATCTACCTTTGTGCTTTCTTCCTCCTTGTTGTCAGTGAAAAACACCATCATGAAATGAAGTGTTTTAAAGTTTCATTTGGATATGTCAGTCTAGGATAAACTTCCTGCTTTATTCTCTTCCCAGGTCTGGGGACTGACAGCATTGTCTCTTTAGTGGAGAAGGAGAGAAAAGTCCACGTGTCTATCTTTTACCAACTCTAGTATCTCTTCTATATTCAAGACAAATCTTGGAGTCATCAAAATGATTTTAAGCTTCTATGGAAATATTATGATCAGGAAACTCTGTGCATGTAGAGGTGAGCACTCAATATGCTGGTTTTGACTAGTTTCTCATAGATAGACTAGAAATCCAGCATGTAAGCCTCGAGATCTTCTGGAGTGTGATGAGAATTCACAACAAACTGCATCGAAGTCCCATGCCCATGTTTTGGCACGGACCTTCTCACACTTGAAGCTGGGTCCTCCTTGATGAATTAAGCTGCAGGAATTTAAACCAGATCTTCCAGTTATTCTTCAGAAACGGTGAGAATAAGTGGAAGAAAACACTTCTAATGAAAAAGCCATCCTCCAGGGCTGTGGGACAGAAAAAGGGAATGCCAGAGAACAGGACTGTCTTGTATGCAGTGAAGTTGTTTAAATTCTCAGGCAAAACACTCACTTCAGTGTATGTATCAAATAAAAATCAAACAGGTATAAATCAGATTTATTTATTTATTTATTTATTTTATTAACAGATCTCACCCAGATAAGCTATCACAGCTAGTTACACAATTAATTGTATCAAAATAATAACAATACTGTTTATACTGATTTTATTTCATGAGTCATACGGACTGTATTTTCTAGCTTTGGCTTATGACTCAGTTCATATAATAACAGATCAGCTCAGAAGTAAATGAGCAAAAACCCATGCGTGTTCAAAGAAGTATTTATTTAACCGCCTGCCTTTCTATTTGCTCTGAATAGAGATTGAGAACTTCTATAACTATATATAAACTTTGCTGATATGGACTTTTAGCTTGTATCTTTTCATTAGAGTTGAGCTATGCCAGTGAACTCTTGCATATAGCAAACTTAAAATTACCTAGGTATACTTTCCCACATTTTGCTACTTGCAAATAAATCATAAATTATTCTAAAGAATTCAGATGAGCTTCTGCAAATATCACTGTCTAGGTACTCTGATATATTTCCAATTTTTTCTGTGTCTGAATCTCACCCTTCCACAAAATTACTGAATATGTAGTCTGATATGAGTGAAGGTGGTGTTGAAGTATCAGAGAAAACGGCAAAACGCTATGGAACATCCAGGTTTTCACTGCACTCCCTCAGACTCCTTTAGACACCATCCTTTCCTGATTCTCTGGTGACCTGACGTTTTTCGAGTTTATAGTTGCCTCTTCTTGGTATGATTGCTCTCGTAGTAACATAGTTCAGCCTCCTCAAAACAGAACTTGTTCAAATCTTCTGTCCTATGTTACTGTTGACAATATCATCATTTTTCTTGGAATCTAAAAGGTGGCTTCAACATGGATATTTTGAGGACCTTATGCTCATGCTATCTCAGTCTTAGGGATTGTTTTCTACATATCTTTGTATATGTAAAGGCTTTTTTTTAAAAAAAAAAAACTTTTCCAAACAACTAATACTGCTGAAGCCCACTGGTTTCAGTTTGGATAATTTTACATCCTTTTTTCTAGCAATTCAATTTCCTCATTCACATATATTCAGAATGATGCTGTAAATCTATTTTCCTACTCCCTTTTTTTAAAATTTTCCTCCATAACCCCTTTATTTCTGCAGCATACTCTATAACAATCTGGTTAGATTTGTTTTTAAGAATGTCCTGGCTCTGCCTTTCATCTGTTATTTGCTATTGAGAAATTGAAATTTACCTTGAATCCACAATGCTGTGCCCGACCTCAGCTGTTACATTTTCAAAGCAAACACAATGACACTTGCTTCCTTTTTTTTTAATCCCGTCTGGGAAGGGATCCTCAGGAAACTTCTGCTAAATTACATCACTACCATTTTTTGCCTTTCGAAAAATTTTTGCTTGATCGGATACCATCAAGAGACTTAGCAGAGGTAATCCACTGGTGAGAGCAGTGATCAGTGTTGTCCCGTTGTTTTGTTGTAACCCCCTCTGTTTGAATCTGCTCTCATTTGTCTTGTTAAATCATGAATTGTTATTTCAGGAATTTCTTTCTGTTCCATGAGTATACAGCACCTGACACAAGAGGGCATGGGAAGTGATTAGGGCTCCTAAGTGCTAACTGTAATTATGATAATTATAATCAATAAGTATTTGCAAGAATGTGATGCTATCCCCTTTTGTTTATCAAGCTAGACCATCATTTGATGAGGTTACTCGCAGAGTTAGCAGCTTTATCATATTTCACTTTCTTACACTAAAGAAAAATGAGCTATAAATGGGAGCTGTATGATGAACTCAGCTTAGATTTAATTAGAAACGGAAGTTGAAAGCCAAGAGCCAGGCAGGAGTAAGCTGCCAGTGAAGGTTGAGGCTGCTATAAACCTGATAAGGAAGAAAGTGTGGGGTTTTAAATTGAGATTGCTGGTAGGGTGGCTGTGGGTTTCTGTAGTGACAAACTGTACTTACAAATTCCAGGAGCCCCTGATGAAAAGCTGTTCTCATTCCCTAATGCTTTATGGGAACGCTGCAGCCTCTTGGAATATTTTTCAAACAGAAAGCCATCATCATGACAACACTGGAGAAAGAAGGGCAAAAAAAAATTCTTTCTGGTAGGGAAATAAAGACATCTTAAGCTCGACTTCAAAAGCTCTCTACAGCAAACAGTAGCTGTGGAGATACCGTTTCATCTTTGCCTCTGGGATATTATTAAGCCTTTCTAGTAGCTCTAACTGCAGGAGAAGGGATTACAGAAGTTGCTGCTGTGTAGCTGCCTGACATACAAATATCTGGAAAAGCACAGATCACGTTTTTGTACAAGGGCCACTTATTAGACGGCACCGAAAGCTTAACCTAGAATGAATAGCACAGCACACTCTGCTAGCTGCACACAAACAAAAAACATGCAAGGCCCTCACGATTCATGCTGGCCTTTTAAGTGCTTTGGGAGAATATTCAGGCTCTCGGCGTCCCTTTTGTCAGGGCTGTGTATACAGAGATTGGTGCCAATTGAGGCTGTGCTGCCCTGGTACGGCGAGCCATGCCATGCCATTCACCCTGCTTCAGTTAAGGCTGTGTCAGCATTTCCATGACAAATCCTTACTTTCAAGGGTTTACAGCTTAATCATAGCAAAATCCGCAGTTGGCTGAAATGACACACACTGTTCCAGTGTTAAAGGCTTTGCGTGCGAGCAGCAGAAACACAGAGAAATAAATGATTTCAGGTGCTTCTATTTACTTCAAGCTGGTGCTTTGGCCTGATAATGGCTTTGTATTTTAAAATGGATAGTGTAGAGTCAAGGTCCTTATTGTGAGTTAATTGTTACATTTGAAAGGGAAAAAAAAAATCAAAAGAACCATATGTTTTTTCAGGGTTTTCCAACAGATCACTAAGGATTTTGCAAGATTGGCTTGGCGAATCAGGGTTCAGAAAATGAGTTGCAAAGTAGTAGAAGTCAGTTCAGAAACAGTTGCTCTCAAAACAAGTCCAGTTTCACTTTGTTAATCCTGTGAGACTGTACTAGACCGAACAGCTATGCTTTCTGGACCTCCACAGAAATAAATCTCAGGCAGTGGGTAGCACTGTCCTTAGCATCTGCTGCACCCTGTCAAGTCTCAAGCACTTGCACTGAAAGACAGAATCTGTTTTTTAAAGATTAGCATGAAAAAGGAAAGTCACCTTCTCTAAATACTGATAAGAAACGGTGTGATGTTATAAAGCTGGAGAGCTGTCATGATCAGAGGACGGTCACTGCAATAAGTAATCTTTAGGGCAGCAGTAGCAAGTGGTTCCTGGTCAAAGGTGATAAAGAGCTGGGTGCTTCAGCGTGACCTGCGTAAAATCAGGCAGGTGAATATTGTTTGTAGGTTTGGATATAAGCTCGATATTTTTCCATATCTGTAAGTCAGGTGCTGATGCTGTCATCTTTATTCTTAAGGAGCTGCTCTCTGCCACTTGCAATGCTCATAAACAAAACTATTGCTGTGAACTTGAGAAGCCACCAAACTTTTCTTTCAGCCCAGACGCAGTTCTTATGTTGAGGGGTTATATAGCTATATAATCTCATCTGTTTAATTCTATGATTAAAGTAAGAACATTATTCTGCCTGAATTTAAATCTTCTGTTAAAGTTAATCTTACAGGATTCACACAATTCACATAATACCTTTCTCACTTTTCATTTGCAAAAATTGTGTGAGTCCAGACACACTCAGGCTATGTGCATAATAGACTTTAATACCTCATGTAAATATAGACCTTCAGATAAAGATTTTGAATTGATGTTATTGAATTGATTTGAATTCATGTTATTTTTCTTATTTTCAATAATGGTATATAATAATGAATGTTGGGAATCCGTATTTTCTAGGTGACTATGAAAATCTACTTCAATTTTTTTCCATATGTGAACAATACCTAATTAGTGATTTCAGAAAAGAAAATTGCTGAAAACATCATTAATATTTAGGATTTTGAAAAGTAAATCACATTAAGTGGGGAATATCATCACTTATTTGATTGAACAAAGCATGAGTAACCTGGAAATTGAATTCCTGAATGAACTAGTGGCTAGAAATGAAACAGTTCCTAGAAATAGTTCTTTGCAAAACAGGTCCAAACTTCCACTTCGAAGAATCTGTTATTAGCCTTACTATGCTCCCTCAAATGGAGCTTTATATAACAGAGCACTTTGATGAATAATACATACAAAATATAAATGAATAAACAATCCTGTTTGATTCTTCACTTATGTATGAAGTGAAAAAGCAGAAAAAATATTCAGAGAATCATTAACTTGGATCTTTCATGCGACAATGAAATAAATGTGAAATCAAACAAAACAATGTACAAGGAAGACAGCATTGCTCCTGCAAGAAAGTGGCCCATGTATTGCACTTTTGCTTATCTTGGCGTGCACGTGCTATGTAAGAATTAAATGGCTGACATGATGTCATCAGATCAAGTGGAATTTGAGATGATGCCATGCTATGACACTTCTGGTTTTCCACATATCTATCATTGAAGTCTCTGTTTCTTGTTTGGTAGATACAGTAGTGCATATTCCTAAGGTTTAGTATGATCAGAATACCACAAACTAAAAAACTCTTTGGCTGTTGTAAACGTGAGAAAATTACCAACAAACTCTGCTTATTAGTTTAAACTATTTCAAATCAAACCAGAGCACTGTTGAGACGCAGAGAAGGAATGGCACAAGTGGTAACACAGTACTGTGGCACAGCAGTGCTGCTCCATCAGCTCTTGGAAGGCAAAACTATCTCACTTGGGTACTATGTCCATAGGGATTGTCATAAAGGGAAATTGCATGATCTGCCAGTTCCACAAATCTGAAGGTTTTTCGAGGGCAGGGTCTGCTTGAATATTGTTTCAGATTTTAGAGAACCAACAAGGGTCATACTGACTGTTGATGGTCCAGAGATGTGGTAAACTGAAATCTGGAAATGACCTTGTGAAACTTGCTTTCAACAGCCCAAATTTTCCTTTCTCCTCTGTCCTCCCTCCTTCTTCAATCTGTATGTTCATCCATATATTTAATACTGTAACTATGGGATCAAAACCTTCTATTTGTACTTTCCAGATGGGAATGTCTTCAAAGTAGATATATTTTAATTATTGAATTCATATCAGACATAACTAGGTAAATCTGAATACAGTTGTTACATAGGATGTCAGAATAGAAGCCTAATGGTCCACTCTGACTTTACAATCCGTGAATCTGTAAATAATTGTAATAGTAATTGGAAGATCTTTTAACACTTCGAAGAAAAATGGGGGACCCTAAATGCAAAATACTTGTAAAGACAAGGAAAAGTCCTTTAGGCATATAGCCAAGATAGCACATTGTAGAAAATTAATTTTCATGCTTGTGCTTTCAACAAGAAATATGTCACTGTGTAGAAATTGTATGAAAAGGATAACTATTTCCTTTACAACAATATGTGCTGAAAAAGGAAACTTGTATAAACACTTTAGGTAGAAATATAGTCTTTATTTCTCCTCTTTGAAAAATGGAAATACATTTAAAATTACCTGGTGTAAATGATGTATCATGATATGATGAAAAAGCCTGTATTTTTAAATCAGTGTGGTATCAGATCGTATAATAGGGTTAAAATACTGCTTAAATGACTTTAAGTTGCTGAATTACACTTAATACATTTCAGAGAAAATGCAGAATTTATATCAAATTCATATCTTAGGTTGGACATAAAAATCAAACACTTGAATTTTTTTCTTCTCTGTATTTTAATAGAATATTTTTCATTTTTCTTTTTCAAGCTGGGTAAGTAAATGAACAAATAAAATACAAAATAATAATACTTATCTTAACAGTTTGAAATCGTGCATACATCTATTATTTTACAAAATCTCGTTTCCTTTAGATTTTATTTTACTTAGGATTAACTAACCAATTAATTAAAAAAAGTCTATAATAAAGCTGACAGTGGTATACTATATTTCCATAATTATCAAAACTAAGAATATAATTAAACAGTCTAAATATGTAAATATGTAAATTTCCTGATAATGTGTAGTACAGTGTATATTAGCCATATTAACAGTGTTTTCTTCAAAAGACCTTTAAATGTAAAAGGTTTATCTGATTTTTCTTTTGTAAAAGTAGTAGTTTCCTTTGTTAATAGAAGCTTTAATTACTTTATCTAGTCAGATATCTTATGCCTTAGAAATAGAAATGGTACTTGGAATTACTAAGATTATTTTTTTTCTAACCTAATCTAATTTGTGCAGGCTTGAAATAGTTTTGGGTTTATTTTCCAATTAGGAAATTCAATCTCTACAAGTTCTGTTGCAGGTAATTCTGTAAAATTATTGAATTAATTAATTAATTGTATTTCTTAGTTTATACTTATCAGCTATTGTAATGATCTTTGATGAGGAAATTTATATATGGCTTTAAAATTCCCTTTTAAATTTTAAAGACGAAAATGGTTAAAACATGCAAATAATAAAAAAGCATAAAATGATAAAACTACGTATTTTGTTGATTTAATCAGTATAAAATAATATTTTATAATTCAGATTTGTAACAGAAATGAAAACTTGATTACGTAAACTGACATACTCTTTGTATTTGTTATATGGTTGAAATAGATAAAGACAATGCCTCTTTAGTATTCTGCACTTCAGTCTTAGAAAACTGGCCTGCCTGTATACTTTTAAAGAATAATTACTTAGTGCTTAATACCCTAAGAGGAAAAATCAGAATGACAAAGCCTCTCTGAAAAGATCTGTGAAAAT
>NW_009615811.1:34270-47383 GCF_000690535.1 Cariama cristata | reverse complement strand
GGCAATAATGTCAGAAAAACTCCTAGTGCACTGATGAATTGTTCAAAATCAATTTTAATTTTAGGAACAAATACTGGGGGAAAAAAAGTAAAGATTAAATGAAAAGATAGATCATTCAGTGGAATGATCTATGCAGCTAAGAAAGTAAAGGGAAACAAATTCCATGAAAGTCACTCTCATAAATTGTAATATATAACCTTCAGTTTACTCATGTACCGTAATACAAGGATTTTTTATACTGTGTATTTAAAGTTATGGCTCTCTGTGTCAGTGCTGTACTGGAGTGATAGCAGCTGATGTGCCAGCAGCCCTGGAAATATTATGCCAAGCCGGAGGAGCAAACATAATATCTTCGGGGTGCTTGTGGAAACGTGACTGCCAGCAACATTTCCTATATGGGTCTTAAAAAGATGCAGCGTGTAGTTCTTCCAGCACGACTCTGCAGGAATGAATGGCCTTTTAAGGAAGGCAAGTGGTACCATGTTATGATAATCAGAGCCATTGAACAGGAGGTAGGAGCAGTGGGAAGGAGACGAAGCAAAGCTTTAAGCAGCCCGCAATGATATACTCTGCCCCCAGGTACCTTTCGTGGCTTCAATCAGAAGCTAAAAACTTGCTAATCGCCGTCAACCTTGCCGAATGCATCAGTAGTGAGGGTGAAACCCGTGTAGCAACAGAAACACTTTAAACACATTTAAGTTGTGAGGAAAATAAGAATATTAAGGTACATGAATGCGTTCTAAACATAAATCTCCATTTTTGAAGACAAGAAGAAAAACTCACAATCTACATATATATTGAAAAAGCACTGCAGGTCTAATTGGGGATAATGAGAGAAAGAGAGGGGAAGAGAGAGACGAATTTGCCGCCTAGCATTGAGAAAGTTAAAAAAATTTGCAAGTTAAAAAATAATTCAAAAATGGCATGTGTGTACAACTTGGGAAAACAGAACTTTCCTTTATATAAGTTCATATAAGGTTATATAGGGAGGTTTTTTTAATAATAAGCATATGTTTATATATATAAACATATAATATGCTTACTAACTTTTCTAATCATTCATCTTTCTGAATTACTTTTTTTCTCAGGAGGGAATTTCATTGACATTTCTTAGAAAAGTACCGTGGACTGTAATTGAATTCTTGAAGACAGGTATGAAAAGTGCCAAAAATTCAGTTAAAATAATGAGATTTTTCATGCCATGAAAACTCCTAGTAATATTTTCCTATCTTCATCAAAAAAACCCAACAAACCACAAAGGAGTTAGCCTGTAAGAAAGGATATAATTTTGAGCAAAGAGCTTTCTAAAGATGCATTTGTACTATATGTAGTTACATTTCAAACACTTTTTACCTCCACCTCAGAATGAAGCGCTCTCTCTGTGTATATGTATTGTTTTTTATTTGTCTTTTTTTGTTTGCAAATTTACTTCCATCCGGAGTTCCAAATCATTCATTTCTTCCTTTTTCTTTTTTTTTTTTTTTTTGTGTTTCCTCCCCTTTTCCTTTACTGCTGGCATGCACACAGTTTTTCAATCCCTGTGAGTCATTTTGAAACCTGTGAGAGACTGCTGCAAGCAATATCTTCCCTGATCATAACAATTTGATGTAGACTCATTCCCTGTGCAGATCTAAAGAGGAAAGTAAATTGGAATTTTTTTCAGATGGGGAGAAAGCAGCAGTGCCAAATACCTGAAGATATTGAAGACCTTGATTTCAAAGATGATCTTAGGATTTAGGTGCCATGACACCCAACTCATTTTGGACACTATTGGCAATTGGCTACCAGATGTGGTTGCATCCCTTTCTAGCCAGTAGAAAAGCAGCAGAGCATAAGTAAAGGCTATAGCTGCAGAGTTAGCTTTGAAACAGTGAAAAAGGTGCTAAATATATGTGAAAGAAAAGTTACATCCTCAGTTCAGAGATGTTTTAATGTAACATGAAGAATTTTTTAACCCTTTTTGGTAATAAGCCTATACTCTTCATTAATTCATATACTATTCTCTATTTAATATCATATTATAAAATCTAGTACTTTTAAAATCATGCCACAAAGGTAATCCTTTTCTCTTTGAATAAGTAGATAGCTCAAACATACTAATTTGTTCCTGTTACTGTCTGTATTTTGATAGTACCTACAGGACCCACCACCCTCTCAAATTATCGTGCCCCTCTGTGCTAGGCCATATATTGAGTACATTCAGATATAATAAACAGAGAATTTTTGTCCTACAGAGCACACTGTAAAAAATGACAACATAAATGTACAACAAACAGAGCTCTAAATGGTAAAACTATGGTATTGTGATCTGTGTTGGAAGATATTCAGAATGAATGTCAAGTGCCTTATGACATTTGGCATGTTTTTAATGTCCTCTTAAGCATGATAAAATGCAGTTTAAAATGTGATAAGAATTTTCTGGTACAGATAGAAAGCCATAGCTCAAGCCCAAACATCAACACTCAGAAAACCTGCCTAACCTTGATTTATCAACTTAGCAAATTGGGGAAACTGGAGTAAAACTTATCAAATAGAGATCAGAACCAAGCATGACTGAACTATGTGAAAACACTGCAACAAAGCAAAAAACCCTGACCTTCAGGCTGGATGGAGATATAACAGTTGCATCTGGAAGCTGCATGCAATAATTTTATTTTTCTACTTACTAATGAGGAGTCACACCTGGTATCAAAATGTGCAGCTACTTATAGCTGATAAGAAGGGTAGAAAATTTGACCGAAGAGAAAAATAAATAAATAAATAAACGGAAGACATGGAGACGCTTAACTGGGAGAAGAGAAGGCAAAGAAAACTCGGTAATGGTCTTCAAATACAAAGAATAAACATGCAGAAAAGGAGTACACTTCTCATCATGTCCAGTGTGACTAAGATGAGAAAAGGGTTTGAGTCATAGAATCATAGTATCATAGAATCATTTAGGTTGGAAAGGACCTTTAAGGTCATCAAGTCCAACCATAAACCTAACACTGCCAAGTCCACCACTAAACCATGTCCCTACATCACACCTACACATCTTTTAAATACCTCCAGGGATGGTGACTCCATCACTTACCTGAGCAGCTTCTTCCAGTGCTTGACAACCCTTTCGGTGAAGAAATTTTTCTTCTTTTGTGTTGGAATATGGAAAATACAGGGTCAGTATTAAGGGAAAAATGATGAATGGTATGTCTAGCTTTCCATTAATAAAAGCTGTTTGGAAGGTGGTCAGGCAAACAATTTTCAGGAATGATTTAGTTGTAATTAATTCTGATTTGGACAGTATCAGATGACCTCTTGGTGTTATTGCCAGCTCTAATTTGTATGCTGCTATACAGGCTGGTCTGGAAGCTTGTGAAGGACACCTAAAATTTCCAAGAGATGTTAGAGTAGCTTGACCAGTTAAAAAAAAAATTGGAGTTCACCTACAAACTTATCCAAAAGTAATTGAAATATTTTCTCTCTTCATTTTTTCTTTTTTATGGCTATCAAAAGAAAAATAAAGGTAGTTAATTTTTCTCCAAAAATGAAGTTATGTTTGAGAAATCTAACCTATATCCAACCTAGATATTTTGTTCAGATGTTCAAAATATTTTAGCTTCATATAGTAATACGATGAATTATTCTTCTAAAGTAGTGTGTTCCTAAATTTTATGCTGATGCATTTTAAATAGTATCTGTTATTGTTAATTTCAAGATCCACAATGATTTTTTTGTATACTTCTTGCCTCCAGAGTATTTTTATTTATGTGTCTTTAAATTTTCTTGGAAAGCAATATTTTCTCAATACTAAGGTATATAAAATCTTATATCTAACCATAACATTTTTGCCCACTAGATATATGCAGGCAGTGGATTATCTGTGAACACTTCAAAAACCTGAGTGCCGTAATTTGCTACCTACACATCTGTAAAGTACGGCAGTGTTGCCAAACTCGTGTAACATGAGGTGTGCCCTGTTGTCTGATGTGCTTTTGCACAATCCTTTTAGGATTAGAACTAAAGAACTCTTTAATACACGGCACCAAGAGACATAAAGTTAATCCCCCAAATGATTTACTATTCTATATAAATGAAAAATATAACTATGGCAATAAATCAAACATTAACCACTTTCTCTGTGAATAAACTTCCTTCACAGAAAGACTAATAAATGTTGTTTCACGTGCACAGCATCATTATAAACACAGCTTGTTCATTTCCTTCTGTTGTGCCTTTTATTTCTTCAATTTTCAGGCACCAATATGGATTCTATGACTTATGGATTTCTAACTGCAGTGAAAGGGGGGGGGGGGGGGGTTTTTTTAAAAGGGAAAAAAGACAATTCAATTTTACATCAGGGTTTTTCCATATCAAAAATGTCAAATGATCTTGTAATAGTGTGCAGCTCCAGTACTGTGAATGGTTTATTCACTATTTTCACTTCTTTTATTGTTTGTGAATTACATGCAAACATTGCTATTTTCATAAATTGGCTCATTGGTTGAAGTTGTTGAACAAATGCTATATAAGGATACACTCAAGCCAAAAAGGTGATCATGAGCTGGTATGGATACTGCTTCAAATAATCAATATGTGCAATTTCAATCAGCAGCTGTTTGATAGGCTACAAAGAATGCATAACATTTGTCTATCCCCTGTCTGGATGAACCCTTCTTTTGCTTTACACTTCCCAGTTTTCACAATTATCAGTTTCAATCTGCTACAGTGACTGCAAAATCTGCTGCTTTGGCAGCCGCTCCAGTCAGCAAGCTTCTTCAATGTTCAGTGCTCTTAGGAAACAAATAAAAAGGGTTACGAGCACAGATCAAATAATATATGTAAAATAAGGAATAAATGTGAGTATACATCTGGGGTAACACTGGGCTGTAATAGTGAGTCCAGGAGTGTCACCTGAGTTTAAGCACCAAAGTGGAGCTCTTGAGTCCCTTCTCCACTTGTGACAGTGATGAATGTCCTCAAGCAAGTCACTTCCTCTCTCTGCTGCCGTATCTCTCAGGGATCCTGACCTCCTCTGCAAAGTGCTTTTTAAATCTGTACTAAATCAAGACTAGGTGCTATTATGAGTACTATGACTATATAAGAAAAAGTGACTGACCTTGTCATTTATCTGTACCTGTGCATGTGTAGAAGTGGGGCTACTAGAATCTGTTTTACCAACAGAAGACATGTAGACAGCATTGTCCTGTATTTTGTAAGTCCTTTGGATTCTTAATATCTGATCAGGTAGACACAATAAATGAAAAAATAAAAATAATAAAAAAAACCCCCTCAGGTCAGTGACTTTCCAAAGGATAGCACAATAAAATCACAGATCTTTCTACCAGAATACCATATATTTCAATAAAAAAAAATCAAAACATTTTGATTCTTACAAAGCTTGGAGAAGCTGTGCTTTCTTAGAAGTTACAGCAACAAAGATGGAGACAGAAGATTTTGGGTTAGCATCAATCACACATTAAAGAAGTCCAAATTAAACATCTAACAGATCAAGCTTTCATTGCTTCTTTAAAGGGAAAGTGTATCTTTAAGCCAGCATTCAGTTTATTTCTCTCTTTCAGAACATGCAGGCATAGAAATCAGGTTGAAAATATTTACAGACCTTTGAACTATTCTATTCTACCTCATGCCTTTGGAGATTGTAAAAAAAAAAAGCATTTAAAGGAAAAGAAAAACATAATGGGGCTATCAACATACACAGAAAGAAAGCACAAGAGATAACGGTCTGTATTACAGCAAAGCTGATGGATAGACATCAGAGAAGTTGTGGCATAAAGACATGTGAGTATCTCCACTTTTTCCAATTATTTTAAAATACTTCTAAATAACAGTGCTCAAGTGTCCAAGGATCATTCTTGGTATTTTCAGCTATTTGTACTAGTCATAGGAGATGCAGGCTGAACTGACTAGATTTGAGTACTCACCGGTTCAGGGGATTTGGGGACAATTCTACTTGCTTCATCCCAGGTCACACTTAATATGATTTTTTGACCTGGTGTTCTGCACTGGTCCTGTCTCTGGCATAGCTTCAAAATCCCGTTAGTCTGCACTTTGGAAATCTGCATAACACATTTTTCTTGTTTTCTGTATGGCACTGATTGTTGTAACATAGGACATACTTGAATGGATCTGTGATTTAATCTAACCAGTCTAACTCCTGTTGAAACCAGTGGCAAGACCTACACCAACTTCAGGTGTTAGTCCCCTTACTATCCCTTTTACTGGCATGGCTTTTGGACCAGGTGAGCTGCTCTAAGTTAATATCTCCTATTTGCAATGAATTTCACTACCACAAATTATACTTGGTGAAAATAAAGTATTTTACCCCACAGAATTTTACACAATAAGTTTCGCTTGAAACTTGCACTTTCAAAAGTTCGCTCACTCCTACTTAATCAGCTTCTGATGCATTTTGAAGTAACAACCTTTAAAACAATGGAGAGATGGTTTCCTCTCTTCTTGTGTCTTAGCCTGGCAAACATAACGTATCAAATATTTTGACCTCTCCCTGCAATGTATTTTTGCTTGGTAGGGCCCAAACCTGGGTATATTTAGTACTGGGTGAAAACGCAAACCATTTGTGCCCTGTTCATCTGTTGATCAACTGATTTGGTAGCCTGTTTTTATTTCTTTTTAGCAGATTAAATCCTATAGTATTTGTATATGGAAGACTGCCTATTTCTTTGTGATAGTGCCTTCCAATTTTACAATTGCTGACAGGCAATGATTTTTTTATGAAGGATGGTTTCTGTTGAATTAATTTTCAGCTTTGCATTTTTATTTTATTTTATGATTTAGTGTTCAAATGGTGACTTTTGTTTGAATATGAAAATCTGGAAATTATTCTTATTCTTTGGAAATTAAGATCTTTTTTCCTATTCATTCACATTCAGGCAACAAGGCTTTCCATACAGAATTCCCTACCAGGAATCTATGCTTTATTTTGTTTTATCATCTACAAGTACATGCTGACTGCTCTATTAATAGGTATTTATAGAGGAGGGAAAAAAAAATCTTTCCTGAAGTGGCTTCTTTATAATGAATACTGATAATAAAAAAAAAATTCCAATTAAAGATGAAGAGAAAAGAAAAAAACCTCAATAGCTACAATACGCTCTACATATTCCTCAGAAAATGTAGTATGAAGTAGTACTGACCAGAAATATTCCAAATTCAGCAGTGGTTAGATCTGATGCTAACAATTCAGCACATACTTTAGTTCTTACAGATCCAGCCTGAGCACAAAGTGACAACACAAAGCGTTCTCTCCGTGCATGTCTCTGGGCTTATGTGATCTGGTAAAATTTAAAAAGATTTTTTCATATGATCTCTCTCTTTACAATACGACAGATTTTGCTTAGAAAGCTATAAAGCATTAAACTAAGGTGTGAATAATGAACCATTTTTTGGTTAGCTGCAACTTGTCACATTTGTCCATATATACTTTGTACTTGGATTTGAAGATACTAAGACATCAGCAGAGTCAAAACCTGGAGCACACTTCAAATGCTAAGCATTTTGTATTTTAGTAGTTCTCTTCTTTTTTCTTCCTATTGGCTCTTTGGAAGTTTTGGAAGCGGTTGTGCAGGAGCAGCACAGACGTCTACTGCAGCACTTTGCTGAGCCTCACTCCATGTCTCAGGAAGAATATTACCTGACACTGACACATTAAGTCAGTAAGAATAACTTAAAATCTGTGCTTCAGCTGTACAAGCACAATGTAGGGGAGAAATATTTTCAGCTTCATTAAAACTAAAGAAATCTATTGGAAAAATTACTTTTCTGAAAATAATGATAATTTTTTTAAAGGAATGGAACTAGTAGCATCAAATTTCTTTCTCTGAGGATGTTAAAATTCTCAGAAGAACACTAAACGTCAGTGGTTGAATTTTAAAATTTACAAATCCACTAAGATAGCCCACATAGTTCTTAATGCTTTTCTCCCTAGTGCCTTGATGAAGGTTGCAATTTTTGGCAGCCTTAATGCATTTTATTTGTAGGTGTTAGTAATTAATTAGGCTGTAATCAGAGCAAAGTGCTCTTTCATGAAATAATAACTTTTCAGCTGTAGATATTCTGTGGCAAGAGAAGCAGGATAAGAATGAGTAAAAGAGCGTAGTTTTGCATTAATTTTGTTGTATGTCTTTTGCTTTTTTAAAAACAGTTGAAAACAGAAGTAAATGCTTGTTGAGAAAGGAACGCAGCAGAATGGGACAAGAAATGGAGATGAGGAAATTTTAGACTGAATGCTTAATGGATTTAAATTAAAAAAAACAGTAACAACAACAATATTGTAAAAGAGGCATGATAATTCACTCTGAACAATAAAAAGAGAACCCTTCATTGCAAGGATGTCCTTTCAAATTTTATCTAGGTCAATATGCACCAGGGACCGAGTACTAACTCTGGCACAATGCTAGGAAAGACAATGAAGCAAGCCTACAGACAAATTTTATCCTAACTGTTGCTAACGTCTACTAACTAGCTCACAACCCTGTGCAGACTGAATTAGACATTTAAAACTCCCAAAGTATATATAAACACAGTATAAAGCTGTGTCTTACACCGAATGGCATCCTTATGAGAAGACAGCCAAGAATGGAATATTTATTATTGTTGTCAATAATAGTAATTTTTTCCAGTGGAGTTTGTGGTCTGTGGTTCCTGTTAATACTAATATCGAGACTATCTTCTACTTTTCTGCAATTCAGTCTGTAGCCTGCGTTTGGCTCTGTTGCTCGGAAAAAGGTTGCTCATACTTCTGATCCCTCATCTACATCCCTCTGTCCTCCACTGACCCCCAACCTTCCTCTACCTGCTCTTTCTTCTTTCCTCTGCCATCCTTCCCATTGACTTCTTACTTTCCTCTGATGTTTTCTTCTCAAAACTACAGTTATGCTTTAAGCATCTACCTTCATAAAGCCAAAACAAACCCACAGACAACCAGACATCTGCCTTGGTTTTGTTCTGTTTTCTGATTGCTACCCTCTTCAAAACTGAATTCTTTTTCACCACTACAGCTTATTCAAAGAGTATGAGGGCTCTTTTTCATTTTTAAAAACAGCTTCAGGGCACTATGAGAAATTAATTAAATATTTGAATACTGCTGAATTCACAGTTTTCCCAGAAAAAAAAAAAAAAAGTGCTTTAAAATGCTCTTATATTTAAATAAAATAATTTTTAAAGTTATTGAGTTTAATTTACTTCATTTATTTACATAAAAAATCTTGTATTGATGGTAAAAGGACAAATTAGAGGAACACTTAGGCTCTAAAGGTCATTATAAAGGCTTCAGAATTCTGATTTAGAACCATGCTAAGTGACAGCGAGCTACCAACTGACTTAAATGAGCAAAAAAGACTGTATATCAGGGAGTTAGTATGTAAGAAAAACCAAATCAGACCAAAACCAAAACCCATTTCAGCAGAAACTTCTGTACAGCATAAGGATATCCAGGACTTTCCTTTTAATTTAATTAACTTCAGGAACAATTATGTTTTGCATGGCAAATGTTCTTCTCTTTGCTTACTTCAGTCTTCTGTCAGCTTTTCATTTGATTGTAACCACCAGCAGAAAGTGTACTTTGGAGTGGCAGTGGCCTCATTTTAGAGAAATATGAAACAGGTTGGAAAAACACTAATAAAACTTGGGAGGAAAATAGTCTATGATGTCAACACAACTTTCAAATCCATGGACTGCATTTATTAAAAAAATAAATATACACTTATGTCACGCTCTTGTCATTAACATTTAACGTGCAAAGAGTGGGTGCACGTTCTATATTTAATTAAAACACAAAATTATGACTTCCGTCTGCACATGCAGAACTGAGAAAGGGCTTAAGGTGCACAAAAAATTTACATCTGGTATTCAAATATTGGTGGAGGGGATATTTTGACCATATCAGGTATCACGTCATTCCTCTAGTGTAGAATAAATATGATACTTTATTTATTAATGTTTGAAGACATTTTTAATATTTCAAGTTTCTCAGGCACTTGGATAGAGCTCAAATTATGTTGGGGAGTGCAGCTTCCCAGGGTTAGGAGATCTCTTCAGTTATCTACTTTTCTTATTTTTATTTTATTTTTTGGTTCCTTTGGAAACACACAGAGAATATTCTTTTTCTCAGCACTGCTTTTTCTCTAAATCTTTTGTTCTACGTTTGGTGTCAAGGAGCATAGACCCTGTTAAATCCATACAGCAGTCTGCAATCTCCTTAACCATATGCTATTTTTACAGCAAGTCACCTGTGGAAATGCTTTTTGTCAACCAAATCCTCCTCCTCTTGGCTTGTCACTCTGCTTGTTCGCACGGGGGCTAATCCTGGTGCTGTCACTCTGCAGCCACCGAAGCCACCATCTGCTCTTTGCCCTGCTCCGGCCTTTGATCAAATAGTAAGTAAATCCTTCAGGATAGGGAAGGATTTCCTGGGCACCAGCCATACGGCAACATATTTGGTCATTGCGTGGAGCCCTATGTAGCACTGTGGTTGCTGGGAAGTAATGTTCCCTCCCGACATCTTCACTTCAAATTAAGATGATTTCTAAATGCAAAGAATCAATTATTCTCCGCCATGTCAGACATGGCAAAAGCACTTCCACATGGTTTTGAAATAAGGTTATGAAGTGGACATCATGTGCCTCAGAGTGGCAAAGACTAACCCCGTGCAGGAAAAGGGAAAGGACCATACTGACTTCCCCGCAATCCCACCTGAAATATATTTGCTGACAAGGAGTTCAGGTGACCCAAAAAGATGTTGATTCAGAGTTGTTTTCTTGACTATATGTGAACAAAGCTGAAACTAAATGATAAGGCTGGGTAGCTGCAAAAGGAAATCCCAAATGCCAAAAGGGATCCTGGGTTTGTGACAGAGGAAGGGAACTGGAGCCACTACAATAACACAAGACAGTAGACCTTAGCACAGCTTGTTTTTTCTGGGAAGGGGACTGCTGAGCAGAGATGGGACACAATATATCACTCTAGTCTCTTAAGGGCATGGGGTAGGGGCACTTAATGGTACAATTCTTGCTAAACCCTGCAAAACTGTATCTGACATTGCTTGAGGTAGGACAGAGGCTAACAAAGTTGCTGAGTAAGCATAACTGCTGGGCCTTAAAATATCTGTAGACTATAACAGAATTGCTGAACTAACAAGCTGCTGAGCCAGCATAATGAATACAACGTAGCAAAAATAATGCAGTAACTTTGTGGTTAAGGCAGCTGTAAACGAAAGGAAAAGGGAAGGACTGTCTTTCAGCCAGAGAACTGGCTCCTTAGTCTCTTGTATTTGGACTGGAATGGATTCAGCAAAACAGAAGAAGGACAACCTGGACAGCTGAGAATATACGTGGCCAGTGAGTCACAGCATTATAAGGAGATAAAAAACAACTCAGAAATTCATCAAGGCAGGGTCAGCAGAAGAGAATCAGCATTGCAGGTGCCAGGGGCTGAGAACTGTCTCTTGAAAGGTGAGCATTTTCTCCAAATTGCCTTGACGTACTGGACAGGATGTGCCTAGATCCCCCACGCTGTGACTGTGACCTCTAACTGCCAATGCAGGGATCTGGCAGACCTTTGTATGTTGGGAGAACTTAGGGATCTGCGCAAAAGAGTGTCTCATAATGAGAATGCTATGCTGCTAATGACTGTGTGCTACAGAGTTTATCATAAATATCCACTGCCATTTATATAATTTTATTAGCTATCTTATAGGATTGCTGCAGATAGACAGATAGACAGATAGATATATACATTCATTCATACATACACACATATATAGATTCACTGCCATGTTTATCTTGTCATTATCTCACTGTTCTGCTATAATAGGTTGTAGTCATTTGCTGGGTTTGGTTGTTATGTTGCTGACTTGTAGTTATATTTGCTGTTGCTGTGCTTGCACTTAGGCAGTGGAATTTCTATAAGCTACCAGTCAACATAAGGTATTAAAATCATCATATATACCTCCTGAACAGTTAGTCTCCTTCCTACCTAGAAAATATCATTGCACATCCCTGTGGTTACACTTCTACCCACTAACTCATTTGTATTAGCTACCTAATTTTTACAAATATATCTTCAGAAAATTAAAAGGGAGTAGGGTACCGTACTCGTTCATACTGCTAAACTGTTAGCCTGGTTTCCAATATGTTTGATCCAGGAGAACTGGCAAAACTACTTAACTACCATGCTAACTAGCATGTCTGGGTATGTTTTGAAGGATGACATGGGTTAGAAACTGTTCCAAATAGGCAGTTTGGATGTCATCAGCATGTTTTGGAAAGAAGGGAGTTTAATTGTACAGATACAAACCACGCTATGTCTGTTGGCTTCAGAAACAAAGCACAAAACCTATTTCATCCTATATAACACTTACACACACTTTTATGCATCTTTCCTACTCATGTCCATGAAACCATTGAGCAGACCTTTACAACCCTTAGTAGGACTTCTTTTCTCTTTGAACACCTGCTCTTTTGTTAAATGAAACTTTCTGAAAAGTTCCATTGAACAAAATAGCGCTGAATTTTGCATAAATATATGCTAAGATCCTACAGAACTTAACAGGCAATGATAGCTTCCTATAAGGGTATGGATCATCTTATACAATAAATTCATCACAGAACTGTAGAATCATAGAATGGTTTGGTTGGAAGGGACCTTAAAGATCATTCAGTTCCAACCCTCCTGCCATGGGCAGGGACACCTTCCACCAGACCAGGTTGCCCCAAGCCCCATCCAACCTGGCCTTGAACGCTTCCAGGGATGGGGCAACCACAGCTTCTCTGGGCAACCTCTGCCACTGCCTCCCTCACCTGGAAGAATTTCTTTCTTATATCTAATCTAAATCTTCCCTCTTCCAGTTTAAAGCCATTGCCCCTTGTCCTATCACTCCAGGCCCTTGTAAGAACTCCCTCCCCAGCTTTCTTGTAGGCCCCTTTAGGTACTGGAAGGCTCCTCTAAGGTCTCCCCGGAGCCTTCTCTTCTCCAGGCTGACAACCCCAACACTCTCGGTCTGTCCTCATAGGAGAGGTGCTCCAGCCCTCAAATCATCTTTCTGGCCTCCTCTGGACTCACTTCTATATCACATTCAGTGTGTCCCAGGAGCCATAA
>NW_009615811.1:24676-34239 GCF_000690535.1 Cariama cristata | reverse complement strand
AGCCAAAAAAAAAAAAAAAAAAAAAATTACAATTGTCTTTTTTTCCTTGTTATTAAACTATGTTACATTTTAATCTGAGATTTAACATTGTCCTTTACAGAGAACTCATGCTTAATTTTTTCACACCTTTTTTCTTTAGATGTTTTTATTTCTTTCTTATTCGGCATTTTAATAAAAAGCAGAAAAAGTATGCAAAATATAACACATTGAGCTCTCCTTTCAAATACAAGCAGAATGTTTACTCTTGAATTAAAGAAAAAAGTATATGTCAGCATATTTAATTTTGAGTTTATATGAATTTGAGTCATTAAGCTTAGGTCTAGACTCAGAATGACTCTTTTTTTCCCGTCATCTGGTTTTAATTGGATCATAATTTTATGTCTTCACAGAATGACTCTCGTATGTTACTAAGTTTTTAACAAAAAAAAAATATATATATAGAAAAAGACATGATTTTCCCCTATCACTTCCTATTTCATTTTCTCAAAGACTTAAAGAATTATTTAGCACTTTAAGGACTATTCCTTTCCTCTTCTCCTGCTTCCCAGATGAATTTCCAAAAAGAGGGGTGGATGTTCCCCCTATCTCTTTTACAAAGTTAATTGTTCCCTTGTGGGATAAGTCACTAAAATGGGAAACATGAAAAGAAAGTCTGCAAGGTAAAGCTCCCAGGACTCCCATGGATGCTCACTTCAATCAGGAAAGGTTTGGAAACACATTGGGGATCAGATAGGTTAATCATGGAAAATCGGTGCCTAAATGCAAATATGCCAGAGTTTAAAATACAGAAAGCTGCTGCATTTCCCCCCTCCCCAGAAGCAGTGTTTCGGTAAGAAGCCATGTTGACAGCAGCTGTTCCTGCTGTGTCTGAGTCCTTCTCGCTCCCCTTAAGAAGTGCAATATTAATGTCTGTGCTTAATCTGTTCTCAGATATCTGTATTCACATAAGCAGTTATTCCTCGTTTCTTCATTTCCATCACAACAGCACTCAACATACAACCAAGGCACTCTGATTTTATGGTGCCTGTTGTAATGGAATATGCTAAACAGGGAAAAGTGCAGTACTGCAACTGAAAGCTTTAACAATTCCTGACAGATAAGTAGGCATACATCATGATATAGCCAAATAACAGTAAAAACATTTTAGATCTAAATAAATTATAAACAATAATACTAATGAATAAATAAGAGTTTAAAATTTAATTTTCTTTACCTTTTTTGTCTAAAATGAAGAGGTAAAGTCAGGCAACATTTTCAACATGAAATCTGCAAGCATAAGCACTTGGTACTTCATTGCTACTTTATGAAAACTAAGACTCCAAACAATAATAAAAAAAGAAAAAAAAAAAAAAAAAGCAACTTCTAGAGCTGAGGTTTCAAGAAAAAAATTAATATTATGTGATTCATGACAAAATCATAAAGACAGATATCATGGAAAGTATACTGTAAAAAAAAAAAAGCAACTTCTAGAGCTGAGGTTTCAAGAAAAAAATTATTATGTGATTCATGACAAAATCACAAAGACAGATATCATGGAAAGTATACTGTTGACATGCTGCTCCTTGTTTAGCTGAAATTAAGGTGGACTTTTCACTGTACTCTTACACAAATAAAAAGCAGGCTGTGATTTCAGAGAGTAAATTTTGTAATTCTTAGTTTTTCATCAAAAGTGACTTGCCTAAATAAATAGGAAAATAAATGCTGTAAAATGTGACTGCAGAATTTACTCTTTATATATTCTTTCATTCCTTTGCCTTTATTTAACAGTCTCTTCTGAAACTACCCCTGCTTTCTATTGTCTTTCTAAAGGCTCAGTGAAAACCTGTGTCACTGCCAACCGCTGCTGCACCTGAAGTTTTATTTCTGCTGCTCTCTCCAAACTTGTGCATGACCCTTAAGACCTCAGCTCATTCATGAGGCAAACCTTTGCTACCAACCTTATGCAAAATAGCCAGTGGTGTCATTTATTCACATGAGATTTACTCTTTAACCACTGCACATGGTTAAATTTACAATGATGTTAACTGGGGTTCGATGTGTATATTAACAGGAGGCTGGAGGCCTAATTGAATCCCTTTCTGGTATATTCAAAGTCACCATAGGTGTTATTTATGTCAGTTCTGTTCTTAGTGCCTTTGCCAAAAAAAGAGTCAGTCCAACACAGTTATCATCTAAAAATAAAGACAATGAGATCTTCTTCCTGTGGGCTGTAAGGTCATTCTGTAACTCAGTATGGTTCAATGATCTCTTCTACCCCCTGTGCCTTCCCAGATTTATTGGAAATCTGTTCAAAGGAGAATACATCTTACAGCACACTACGCTAGGAACTACCGCTAAATGCTGAGTAAAATATTCTCTTCTACTGTCTTTATTCCTTGTCCTTAGAGACAGAACCAAGGAAAATCTTCCCAAGTCTCTCAGTCATCAGCTGGAAATCGATGAGCTGGGAATACAGGCTGAATACCTTTTGCGGCTCTTCCTTTGGACAAGTTCACTAGTTCAGGAAACACCTTGGGACCAATTCATGTCAGTGTGTGTCTGTATTGCATCTTTCATTAGCATGAAGAGCCTCAAAGTAATTTAAGTCAATGATCTGATTATTAATAAAGAACAGCACTGGACACAGGTCAGACATGCCCGCTTTGTATTTATCTTCCTTTTAGTATACCATAGTACTAAACAGTACCGTGAAGAGAGAAATCACATTGCAACCAGCAAGAGAGAGATCTATCCACCTACTTGCTTCCTGTCAGCCTGAGCATATCATGGCATAAGACAGCTCAAGCACTCGTGTAAACATATGTAACTTATTAGAAAAAATGGAGTTTCATCCACATTCACTCTGGGTATGTCCCCTCTTCACAGTAAATTCTGATATAAATGGAAAAACATGAACACATGTGCTGGGAGTTTTAGTGGAAGCTCAGCAGCTCGAATATAATCACTGAGTTTGATTCATTTTTTGTTCTTTTCCTTTTTTCTTTCTTTAAAATAAAGGTTTCTAGTAAGACTAGTGTATGTGCAGTCAAGCCAGCAGTATGTGTTGGATTAGTACGGCAGCTCATGAGCAGTAGGAACCTGGAGTCTGTGGAGCTCCATTGAAACAAAGGGCCCGCCTTCGGGCTGCCCCTGGAAAGCAGTGTGCAAAAAGGGAGAGAGGCTCAGTACTTTGAGAAAAAGTAAGATGAAGCACTTGAATTCCTTTGATTCCTACTACAGAGGCACATCTGACAAAACAAATTTGTGTCAGGCTTTTGTAAAGTGTTATCTTCTTCTTTCCCCTACTGTTGGGCCAGGCAGCTGTGCGCCCCTTCCCTGTCCAGACCTCATTCCTCTCTTCCCTCTCTTCTCTATTCCTCTTGAACGTGAACATTCATCTGCTTTTCGCCTCATGTTTTTGCTGCCAGGCTTGTAACGGTGGACTGGAAAGGCTGTGCTCTTGAGTCCTGATAATTAAGACTCTCTTCCTCACCCAGTAAATTTAATAGGATATTCTCTTTAAACCATTATCTGACGTATATAATATTAACAGTCTTTTTTTTTCTCTACTCATCTTCCTCCTTCATCCCAAAGGTGAATTGATGTTGAAGAGGCAACAGAGTTCAGAAATGGAGTATTTATCTTTGATTAGACATTCGAACACCTCTGTATCTATCAGTCACTTTCATATTCTCCAAAGACATCCCTGCCTTCATGACTTCTTTATCCTCCACCCAATCAATTCATTTGCTCTCTCCCCTCAAACAAACATGCAGCACATATTGTGAACCTTAACTAAATAAATGCAATGGTATTTGTAAACAGTTTTTAAATCCACAGGTTAAAGATGGTATTTCAGCCCAGCAGAATGGCATGCAAGACACTCCATTGTCATACTTGTACACTGCAACAAGGCAGAAGTTCTCTGTGAATTTCTTTTAAAAAGTTTTAAGATCTTCTGCCCACTATCACTACTGCATGTTTCATTTCTTAGTCAGGGTGTAACCTACTTAGCAATAATTAGTGAATTAGGTGGGCAGGTGGTGAGTTGCTCAAGTATGAACTTTCTTCCACCCATGGAAGCTGAATGCAGGGCCATTTTCAATGAGGCACGATCTAAACTTCAGTAGATACACACAGGTGCTTGTCCTCTTTCTGCATACACGCTACACTACAAGCAGAGTGGCAGATTTGCTTGCCTGGTGCATTACCCCTGCATGAGAAGCACATGAAAAATGCTTTATACAACTTCTGTTCTTTCTTAAACTAGGTAAACATCATCATAAACCCAGCTCAAACTAGTCTCAGTTCCAACAAACAGTCAGACTCCCTTCTCGGCATACAGTAATTCCAGCTCATATTTGTAGTCCAGTCCACCAAATAAACAGAACTGTGCCCTTGAAATTCAGTTTGACTAACTAGCCCATATTCCTGAGATTTATACAAACTCTGTGAGCATCTGTGTCTTCCAACATTGTAACTTCTACTTTGGGATGCTGGTCAGAAGCTGTAGATTTGTTTTGCTAAACAGGTGGGGTTTTTTTTTGGTTTAGTAGCTTTCTTAGGAAATCTAAGCTATCTCCACATATTTTGCAGATAAATGTTTAACATTACCTGGAAGGGTAGAAAAGCTGTATGTTTCCTAACACTGTTCCTAGAGAAATATGGTGAGGTTGATCCCTCATGATTACAGGTAGTGATGCCAGACTGGGAAAACAAACATGCAGACAAACAAAAACATTGAGGAAGCAACAGAATATCACAGCACTGGATATCGTCACATTTAGACGCCTTTGCAGCCAGCAGCTGGAAATAGGTAAGAACCTTACAAGATGATCCATAATAACCAGCAGGCTGAGCTGACTGCTATAATATTAAAATACTGAAAAAGCAGCTAGTCTAAACTAGCACAACAAAGCAAGCTCCTCAAAGTTGTGTTTAAAACTCACAGATAAATTAAACTGTGCTCCATTTATTTTCTCCAAGACTTGTCAAGTTTTAGGGCCTTAAAGCAAGAGTTGGAACCCAGAACTTACCACCACCACCTATGAAATGAACACTGTAACTGTGGAGCTGTTGAGCCTTCTCTCCCTCTCCCTCTTTTCTTCTTCTTGCTGTAGTACAATGTCTACCTCAGTAGATTTTTTTCCAAAGTGAAATTGTTTTAAAATGAGTTCAAACAGTGTTAACATAAGATTGAAAATAGGATTTACTGTAGACTTTGACTGTCCCAGGCCGCACATATTCAATTGCTTTCTAGATCGGGCAAATCATGGCAAAAGTAGCTTTGGGTTATTTCAGGCAGAGAGGGTGACTGAAGCCCAGGTCCTCTGGATCTGCAACTAATGGTCTAATCATTGACCCCATGTATAAAAGGAGAGCATTGAAACACACCATGTCTTACAAAAAATGGCAAGTGTGACTGAATTTTGTGCAAATGTGCTCACAGCACGCCTGCTGGATCGAGCTCTTTCAAGGTTCCTGGTAGTGTCGCATGTAATTTATAGATCCAAGCCAGCCTAAAGCAGTACAAAGCTGCCTACCCTTGTTAAAACTGTGGCACTCTTGCACAGACACAGAGCAAGATTTTAAGTATTTGAGGAACTCTTGTATTGAAAACCAAGTCACATTCACAGTTCAAGTGCTTCCAGAATAAGAAGTCATCTGAGTTGAGGTTTTAAGGACGGCAAAGCTGATTTACAGTGCTCAAATTCCACCTGACTTCCACTTGAGGAACTACAGCCCTTTCTGGAGTTACACATCAATTCACAACTGTAGGAAAAAAAATAATCCAAAAGTATTTTTTTCTCCTATAGGTGCATTATTTTAACTCCCCTTACAAATATAAATAAAAACTAGATCCAGATTTCTCAGGATTATATCCTGAGATATAATACTCTTCCATTTCAAAATTGTGTGAAAGAAAAAGGCCACCTACAAAACGTGCTGAGGATCTGTAATGATTTTGCAGTTAATGCTTTTATCCAGACATGACTGAACTTCATGCCCTCCCCAAGCTCTTCCCATCTGCTCAGTGAAACACAGGGTAAGAAAACATGTCACTGCTGTAAATTGATCTTGATCTTTCCTGTCTCACATCCAGGCCTTCCAAAAAATACTTAAAGCCATAACTAAAGCTGTGACATACTCAGGTAAGAAACAACATTAAGTTAGGCAGCCAAAATCTGGTCATCTTCTTTCTAGTGTGAATCTGGAGTAATTTCACTGAAGTTAAAGGTCTAAATCCCGATTTACATTAGCGGAGATGAAAGCACAATTTGGCCTTAGTAGATTGGCTTAGGCTCTCTTTGGGCTTAAGTCAAAAAATAACATGCAGTATGAATAGAATCATACAAATTCTTCGAACAAATGCAACTGGGGCAGCTTTAAGCACTACACTTCACTTCTGAGTACAGAAAATACAAGTTTATTGTGCATGGGGGATGTTTTATTTTATCAAGATTGCTGAAAATATAAAGGGAACTAAATAAACCCACACTAAAATTACCTCCAGAAGCACATTTATACAAGACTTACAGAACACAGTTAGAGGGGAAGAAAGTGTCTGCTCTGATTTACTGTAAATCTCTCCCTGGGTGATTTTGATGACTCAAGACCTGAGAAGCTTAGAAAAATATATATGACAGAGTCAGCCGCTGTTAACTCTATAAATACAAACAATAAATATTGTATCCCCCACTATGAAAGAAAATTATAGTGCCCTGAGCACTGAAAGAGAAACACCACCACCAAAAGAATATTACTTGTCATAAGCACTTAAAATTAACTATCAAAAGGAGAAAAAAATGCCTTAAGTCCCTTTTTTAATAAGCTTTGTATTCATGAACAACAAAATTAGCAGGCATGTCTCAGTTCAAATAGTGCTGTAAATATTATTTATTTATCTGGAAAGTGACTGAAACATTGTAACATGGCAAATATTTCAACAGCACAATTTGTTATTCTAAAAAACCAGTAAGTCTTCAGCTGTGGTAATCAGCTCAGTGTAATTGAATACCTCTATACATATTTGAAAGAAACAAGGAAACAACCCTAGTTCTGTATTCTGTCCACACTTCATATTTAAGCCAGTCCATCTCCAGACCCAGATCTAGATCTTAGGGCACATTTATGTGATAAACATAAACATTGGACAAAATAACTCTGCCAAAGCTTAACAGTGACTGAACCTGCCTGATCCAAAACCCTTTGATAAAAATTTTCACCAAATCATTCTAACAAATATTTATTCTGTTTTCAAGCTATTTGGACTTTTTGTTCATTTTCTTTTGGGCTACTTTTTGTTTATTCTGAGTAAGTGGAAGCCTTCAGTAGTATAAAACTGTCCTTTTCCACGGACAAAGTAAATATCTTTTAAATACCACAAATAGAACGTTTAGTTAGATTAAAATAAAGTTTAAAATGTGTTGCAGTGCTCTTTACTTAATAGCTGAGAGTGAACTTTTAGAGCTTTTAAATCCTTCAGTAGTATAAAACTGTCCTTTTCCATGGACAAAGTAAATATCTTTTAAATATCACAAATACAATGTTTAGTTAGATTAAAATATAGTTTAAAATGTGTTGCAGTGCTCTTTACCTAATAGCTGAGAGTGAACATTTAGAGCTTTTAAAAAAAAACGAGTTGTGTTCACTCGAACACTGCATTAGGCTGAGATTCAGAAGACCTTTGCTTTGATGTCTTTCCTTGCCTTGTTACTGTTTGTCTGGTGATGGTGTTGGGAACATCACTTGGGCTATACGTTCAGTAGTAAATTTAAACTTCCCAGGATCGTTTTCCATCAAGGAAGACAACTAGAATAGCCCATATCTTTACTATTTGACTCTCTTAACTGTCAAAACATGCAAGATCTCCAGAGTAATGGCACAAACTCTGTGCTGATTCCTGAACTGTGATAAGTTTCGAACCTGCCTGTCCTTCACCATAGATGATTGAATTTCAGTATCTTTTGGGGCCCTGTTTAGCTTATCTGTATAGCTGTAGGTTTTACTTCTTTCTTCTACAGTTTCCCCATCTATAAGGTGGAACATGATACCTGCTTCCCCTACACCACGCTTCATAATCTATAAAGGAAAGTATTAGTTATTTTCCTTAATAAAGAAAATTAAAATGAACACATTCCTCCTCCTCTTATAATTCCTGTAACTCTTCCAACTTGACATCCACAGCAACCTCTTTATGTCATTGCTTACTCTATAATGAAAATATGCTGTTGGAACAGTGACATTGACTTTCTATAATGTCTACTATATGTCTAGTAAAGATTTTGAGAAATATAAAGTCAGAGTGCTGTAAGTTTTCTCATAGTTTTAATTATTATTTTTATTATTAAAATTGGAATGACTGCACATTTAATGTTACCTAATATACCAATTATAGAAGCTGCTATTCAGCAGTGTGTTTTCCTACTTGTTTGTGTGGTGTCCTGTTTAAGTTAAGGAAGCTTAACTGGGGTTGTAGAAGGCAGCTATTTTCTAATCAGAGTTGTGGTGACACAAGACTATGTTTAACTTTTAAAGCTTCAATATGCAATCTATATTATCTTAAAAGACAGCTACTAGCATGGTTTCTTGTTATTGTTATTTGGTTTGTTTTCTAATGAGTGGTATTTCAGTACATGTTTGTGTTCTAGTGAATTGGAAAGCAGATTTTTCATAGGCAAGTGCAAGATGTTGCTATGCAAAATAATGTGTAATGACGTATTTTTAGCAAATTTTAGGGGTCAAAGTTGAGAACTAATGCATGCTTTGAGTTAAGCGAATAATAAAAAGTTATGTGGCAGTTGAGAACTGCTCTCGTTCTCTGTTTGTTAATTTCCTGATGTTAAAATAATTTCATTTGATAAAGAAAGTATAAGTTTCTTTTTGTATATCTAGCATTCCTTTCCACCTATAACAGTTGGTTTGTGTTTAAAAAAACAAACAAATGAACAAAACCCAGTATCTGTTTATTTTCTGTGAGTGTTTATAGTCTAAGGTCCTGATCTTACATGTTCTTACGTGTGTGAACAATTTTAAGTGGATGAGCAGAATTAAAATGTTTGCAGAAGTATTTATACAAATAAGGCCTAAATCCAGTTGGTAGTCACTGCTTGTGGAAAAAGTGCTCTTTTCTGACAGAGCACTTGCCTTTCTTGCTTCAGCTTTGTCAGCTCTCTTGAGAAACCTTTTACAAGTCTGTGCATGTCCTCAGTGTTGGTAGATAGAAAGTGATAGTTTAGATCCTTAGAAAAGATGAGAGGCATGACATGTGCCATCAAGGGCATTTGCTTCCTTTCTTAGTAGAAAAGGCAGGTAAAAGTATTAGGTAAAATCGTTTTCCTTTCCACACCTACACAGACACAGCGAAGAACAGGAGTTAGTGGTTAGATGCCGAGGAACAAAAGTCCATGGCCATGATGGGGAGAAATCTATTAAGCTTAGTATTTAAGATAAAGATTTGTGTCTCCTAATCTTCTAGAAATACTCTGAAAACAGGCACTTTAGAGAGAGACTAGACCCTGAGGTGTGTATGGTGCAAGAAGACAGGCATCGTCAACCATAGTGGACTTTCATTTAAGCCAACA
>NW_009615811.1:0-24645 GCF_000690535.1 Cariama cristata | reverse complement strand
TTCCCTTTCCTGGCAGCCCAGTCTGCAGGAGGCGGGGGAAGAGTGATAACCCTGAGACAGAGCAGGCTCGGGGTGAAGCCCCTACGTGTGGCTCTGTGAGGTACCTGGTCTACTCCTTTAAGAAAGGCAGAACAGCAGAGGAAAGATGATGGAGAAGAGTGTGGGAATAGGGAGAGTGGGATAACAAATGGCCTGCCTGCAAAGCTGATAGATGCCCATGGGACCTTTTGTTTGTCTTTTAATTCCCTAGGTACCAGATACATGCGGTGATGTGCTAATCTTGAGCAGCCCTGGGCCTTTTTTACCACGCAAGCAGCTGGGAGGCAGACATCTGCACTGTGAACTTACTGTGTGAGAGGATTCTCTCACCTCCCTTCCTCCCTCTCCCGATTAGCGCTCTCTCTGATGAAGCCATGTGTGTCTGTATTCAGGGATGACTGCAGAGCTTCCCCTTTCCCAGGAAAGCCAGGGCTAATCTGAGGAGTCTGGTTCATAGGCCGTTTTGCAGATATTCCCATAGAAGGAAGTGAGCATACCACTAATAATGAATGGCCTGGTTAATAACACCATTTTGGCAAGGTTATCCATGAGAAAATTGGTACCAAGAGTTATGTTACCCTGACTTGTGCCAGGAAGCAACAACCTAGGGTGAAACAGGACATATTTTCAGTTTAAAGCAATTAACTTATGGTTATCTCCCACACCGTTATCTTCAGTCAGCTTCTTCAAAGACATCCAGAGGCCACATGTGGCTCCCAAAGAACCTACCCAAAAAGAAAAGGCTGACAAGATCACCCCTCTTTCCTGGGATTTGATTTCCATCTTGCTTGAATTAGAAACACACCTGAACGCCAGGTCAGGTGTCGGCAGGACTGACTAAAGTGTAAGGAGCAGCATCAGCATCCTGGGACAAGCTGGACCACTCTGCACTGCGTCTGGCTGGGATGGAGTTAACTTTCTTCGAACCAGCCTGTATGATGCTGTGTTTTGGATTTGTGACTAACACAGTGCTGATAGCACATCAATGTTTTGGCTGCTGCTAAACAGTATTTGCAGAGCATCAAGGCTTTCTTTTTAACTCACTCTGCCCCTCACAGCATGTAGGCTGGGGCTGAGCAAGAAGTTGGGAGGAAACACAGCTGGAACAGCTGACCTGAAGTTACCAAAGTGATATTTTGTACCACATAGCACAATGCTCAACAATAAAAGATTTTCTCCTCCCAGGTAGCTGTTGCTTGCAGACTGGCTGGGCATTGGTCTCCTTGTGCGGGGTGGTGAGTGATTGCCTTTGCATCTCTTGTGGTGTGGTGGGTTTTTTTTTTCCCTCTTTCCTTAATTTATTAAACTGTCTTTCTTGCAACACACAACTTTTCTGTCTTTTGCCCTTATTATTCTCTCCGCATCTTTCTGAGAGAGGGAAGGTGGATTGAGCAAGAGGCTGTGTGAGTGCTTAGCTACTGGCCAGGATCAACCCACCACAGGTCCTATGACATTTGCTCACAGTCACGGTGTTTCTGGCCTGCCGTGACATATATTTGTTTTGCTTCTACAGTGCCATACCTCCAACTTTGTATGGCACACCAAAACTCTGACTCGGAGATGGGAAAAGAGAAAGAAAATGGTTCCTCTAGGATCACTGGAAAAATATGTTTAGGGACAGTGTCAATAACGTTTTGTTGGTTCATGCAGATAAACATCTATATATCCTTACACACTGACTGTAAGTACCATTTTTGACCTCTGCAGGTCAGCGAGGGTTCTGTAGTTTTATATGGCATCTGCTCTTAAGGCAAAGGAGGACTGCTTTGCACTACTGCCACATTTAACTTCCATTTCACTGGAATAATTTGGATCAAAGACCTTTCTCAGACCCCAGCCTACATGCAATTTTCACTCTGTGGTTCATTCCACATGTCTGTATTCTTCCACTGTCACTGTGTGCTGCTCAGCACAGCACCTGCTAGACTACTAAAAGCCTGGAGTCAGCAGCCGTCAGCTTACACTGTTAAGTTTTGCTTTTACTACTTCTGACTGGTGCTGTGGAAGCAAATATTGTAGCCTCCCTCCCCTTGCCTGCCAGGCTGCTGTAGCTCTTCTTGGATTTCAGAGGATGAATCCATCAGTCCTCAGCTATCTGATCTTCCTGTTAAACACACTAGTAGAATATGGCTCAGAGATGGTAGTCCCTACAGCCCTATCACACTGCTGGGCTAGTGTCAAGGGAACATGATTGTGCCTCCCACTAACACAGCTGAACACTGCTTGAGCCCTGCAACAGTCACTTGAAAGAGTATGGTTGAGCTTTTCTGGTTTTTTGTTTTGTGTTTTGGTTTTTGGGGTTTTTTTTGTTTTGTTTTTTGGGTTTTTGTGTGTGGGGTTTTTTTTTTGTGTGTGTGTGTGTTTTTTGTTTTTTTTGTTTGTTTGTTTGTTTGTTTGTTTTTAATGTGTTAACCCTCGATAAATTATTTCCCAGAAAATCCTTTCCGCTATTTCGGAAAAAATATCATCTCACCAAAAAAAAGAAAAACAAAAGTCTATTTCACATAACTATCACAGCGTTTTATAACTAGCATTTTACTGTACTTCACTGGAGCAGCTGACTGGCAGCAGTCTAATGGCACAGAGCAGAATCAGAAAGCAAACAGCTTACAGTGCGGCTTTGCAACTTGCTATGAAGTATAGCACTGCCTACGGATGGTAAGGCTAGGTCCAAAGACGTGGAGGTGAGAGAGCTAATTACACATAACTTCTGCTCCAGGCCAGCAAATTTCTGTGGCATATGCAGCTATGCTTCTGAGCTGAAGTCAGAAACACTTCTGATTCAGTGGATGAGAACATAGTTAAATGTACATTGAAATGCAGTGAAGTACCATTATTTAAAAGATACTAATTCTTGTTGTAAATGGAAAAGTGGGCAGAGTGATTTATTTCTTCCTTATATCTTTTTTTAATCCTTAACACTTTACTCTTTCTTTTAAGGAAATTTTTTGTCACTCAATATTAAATCAATGTCACAGGTGCATGATTCTTTGTTTTTCCTGTAAGAATGTATATTACTTTACAAGCAGATGCTATATTTTAATACAAGGTATTTTGCACTGCATTTCGATATAATAGAAATGGACATTCTGTAGCATGCATTCAACTGTAATAAAATAGATTCATTATAGTATGAGAAGGATTGTGAGTTTAAAAATATGTTTTCTTCAGAATATTTAATAGAAAAGAACTTATCATTTCTGTATATAAATTGATAGAAACAGGATGCAATCACAGTGAGAATGCGCACCCGTTAATAGGACCAGAAAAGGAAGGATTGTGATGAATATGTTTGCGATTTTCACATCTCATAGATAAATTCTATCAGCCAGAAATGAAAGCCATTTTTCCCCTTAAAAAAAAATGAATGGAGTTTATGTGAACTGTACGGTAGGTCCTTGCATTCAAGGACGTCTCTGCCTAGCAATATCTAATAAAGTAATTGGAGTAATAACTACTCCACTTGCTTACAACTAAATCTGTTACAAACAAACACTAGACAGTAAGATGTGACAAAAGTAAGTGAACTGGAACAGACACTGAATAAAGGGATTTTATTTTTTTTTAATCACAAAAACATAGATGGACCTTTAGGAAGACTGAGTTCTGTTCATGATTTGTCTGCAGAAGGTCTGCACATTCTTAGTCAAATCATATGGAGGCCTTTCTAAGCAAAAGACATGTGCTTATTTAGGTGTCTCTGTAATTCTTATCTAAAAGGTCATGTGGGAACATATAACTCAAGCCAGTCATACTTAGACAACTGTATGTTTTCGAAGACAGCCTTCATTGTTGTTACAGAGTGAAGGTGCAAAGCCTGTGCTTACTAGAACATTTCTAAATCACTTTATTGACAGCTACCAATTAGTTCTTGAGTTACTTTCATTTTACACAATCTTCCATACTCCAAATTAAAATTTATGAGAGATACTATGTCCTGTTCAATCATGATATAAAATTGAACCATGGAAGTCATTGACAACAGATTTGGTGTATGCCAAATATTTGCATGGATTCAGACAGTAACTTGATGCATTCATATAAGAAGAATACATCAGGAGCTATCAAGAAGAAAGATTATATCCTCATCTTAGAATTCCCTGCACACCGCTAAAACCTGGGTTGGCATTAAGAAGAGTTATTAAGTGCATCTATCCTTCCTTTGCTAGACATTGTTAGGAAAAAGGTAGATGGACTGTGGATTCAGCCTAATATGCCCATTTTGATGATTTTAAGTACTGAATGACTAATTCATGCATTCACAGCCTTCCCATCACGCCAAAATAATGAACCACACATACATTTTTGAATAGGGGTGAGAAAGGAATCATGTTAAGAACACAATAACTAAGTGAAGTTCTCACACTTGTTTCTGTTTTCACTCAGAACAGGTTAAAAGTAAAGACTATGGCTTGTTACTTCAAATTGGCATATCTTTCAAAGAAACTGTGATAAGCTAATGGTCATATCAGTCTCATCATATAGCATACAATGCAAGAAAGGAACAAAATCTCCCACAAAAAATACAGCTATTGTAGACCGCCAATTCCTTTATTATTCTGAAAGAAGATATGGAAATTATTGTTCTGATTACTTACTCTTTTCTAGAAATAACTGTAACAGCCAACTTCAGTAGTATATAGTGCCAAATCCTAATTGTCGTGAGTGTGGTATAAAACCCAAGAGGTATAGACAGAGAAATAGACTTCCCATTTTAGAAAAACCTGGGGATATAGCTTGCTGTAATTTCAAGTGGCAAATAGATGTGAGGGTTTTTAACTTTATACTAAAAATTCTGTCTCTGTGCAATTTTCCCTTTCCACAAGGTAGTTTCCCCTCTTTGATTTCAAACGCCAAACTTCCATGACTCACTTAATGTTTACACAAATATTCCACGCTTAATGACCAGCATAGCAAAGACTGAAGAAGTGGCTGTCCACAGCTTTATCCAATAACAAAAGTTATTTCAATGAAAATGGAGTACAAAATTCATTCCCACACTTCGTAACTAGGTCTTACAGAGATTGCAGCTTTGAACAAAAGTATTATAAAACACTGAAAGAATCTCTTGAGTTTGGTATTTGAGGAAATTGTCTCTCATAGGAGAGAAATTCTCATCTGAACCAAAGGACTGAAATTGCCCCTTACATTTCTCTGTAAGTTTATAACTGTTCATAACAGTCAGTTTAATAATACATAGAAACTAAATACAAAGAAAATTCACTGCAAGTTGCTGAATCCAATAGCCTGGCAGATGTGAGGCTGCCACAGCATCATGTTCCCAGGTCCAGCCAGCAGCCAGACTGAGCTGAGCATGTATCCTTGATAGGCGTACACACACACGTATGTACACTTCCACAATACAAATATGTACTCACATGACTGGCCACACAAACTAACACAGACAGAAACACATAAATACAGGTAGCACAGACAGCTTAGCCCTTTTTCCATCTCTGGCAACTCAGGATGAAGGTCTGTTTAGTGGGCAATTTATACATACAGTATGAATCCCTCCAGTAGCCGGCTTTAGACACCCAGTCTACCCAGTAGCTGGCCCCTGGATCCTCTGGTTTCCCAGTTGCCTCATGCACAAAGGCACGCACACATGCAAATGTCTGACCCCCAGACCTCACAGTCTGTCCCCAGTAGCTGGCTTGGATCTCCTGGATTCTCCAGTATCCAACTCTCAGACCACTCTGGTCTCTACAGCTGCTCCAATACTTGGCTCCCAAGCCTCTGTCCTACTCACCAGCTAATCCAGATGGATGTTTGCTACTGATCACCTGCCAACATGCACCACTCCTATCTCTCAAGTTGCTGGCAGCCAAAATCCATGGTCCTTATGAGCTGCAGTCCTCAATTCTGGCTGCCGTCACTCAGACCTCCATGTACACATATGTAGTCTGAAAATAAAGCCCATTACTCAGAAAAATAGTCAGAAATGGACTTTAATGAGAGTACAGGAGAGACTGAGGTGATCAGGCATGAAGCATGGCCACAAATGACCCAGGTCCTTCCCTTTCCCTGCCTTCAGTTCCTTCGCTAATTGTTTAATAATAGTCTTGTAAAATTTCAAAATGCCCCCCCCCACATCGCATCCCACACTGGATCCCCTGTCTTTGTAGGCAGTATCCACTCTCAGCCTACAAGGTGGCCTGGAGAACCTCTCCTGTTGGCTGATGGGTCTCACTCACAGCCCATGGGGCTGAGACTTCCTGGGGTGCCCTAGGAGGGGCTGAGTAGGGGGAACTCATTGCCCTGCCTGCTGTTGTGCCTCTGGGCTTCTTCACGTGTGTGGAGATGAGCCTTTAATCACAAAACCTAACACAATACAAATCCGTCTGAAGTTGGTTTTGCCTGCTTGTTTTGCAGTCAGATCATAATGATACTGTACTGCAGGTCTGGCTGGGCAGGACAAAGACACGTTTGTAAAGGCAGATATTTCAGTCAGAGGTTGCTTTTGGGTAATGCCTATTCAGACAGGAGATAGAAGTAAAATTTCTCAGTTTACTTGTCCAGGACTTCTCCCTTGCACTTAAACTTTGTAATTCTCGTTCCTAAATTAAGTGCAGACCTTCACTGTGTGGAAGGAAGTCAGACCCTTTGAGATCCTCAAGAGATCACCTCTGCCCAATTAAGTTGCTTAATCTCCTTTCTGCAGGCCTAACTTTTAAAGGAAAGCGAGGGAAGGACAAAAGATACAGTCACCTAGGGCACATCACCGCAGAGACTCTGCCTCTTGCACAAAAGCAGTTGTAGAGAAGTGAAAACAATTTATAGCATCTTAAGGCAGATATCTAAACCAGGCCAGACTAATTACAGACTGAAATGGCCAGCATCTCTCCACTGATAAAGGCAATCCAGGGTGATAAACTCAGATGTAAACAGTGTAGGAATCATTTAATCTGATGAATCTCATCTTAAACTCATTAGTTAGATATGGAATATGAAAGAGCTGGATGCTGCTATAAAAACCTTTAAGTCACCTTCCTCTCAGTGTGTGTTATCTATCTATCTATCAATCAATCACTTACTTAACATGAAAAATGATGAACTAAAAACTTAAATTTAAGTATTGGTAAAATACCTAAATAAGGTAAAATGCATCTCTTTCAATATTTTCTGTGTGAAATTCAAGATCCAGTAAGCTCATTAGGTGATTAACTCAAACATGTTTGCATTAGTTTTATAACAGCATGAGCTTAAGCCAGAAAACTCCAATCCAGAATTTTCAAGGGGGAAAAGTTCAAGTTTTTTGAAACTCATCCTTTTTTTTCTTCCAGTTTTTAGAGGATTTATTAATCAGAATCTATTCAGACAAGATCAGAACAAACCAAACTAAAACATCATCATGCTACAGGGAAAGAAACCAGAATGTTTTGTTTGGTTTTTTTTTTTTCAGAAATAATATTTCTAACCACTAGGCTACTAGTTCATGTCCTGTTTCTTTCACAAGATGAACCAAGCCAGACTTGATAACGGTAAGTCTTGGAGAATCTAGGCTAAAAGCATTGTATGACTTAAGCAAGGGTAGAAATTTGGATTTGTGTTCATAAATTCCTGTTCAGTATTACTTCAGGTGCCGCCTTTATTTGATATGGTCATTTAGCTGCGGCTTACTTAAAGGCAATTTTTTTTAGTGTTAGGTTAGCAGTGGATTTCATATGTATCTTGCTTATTCTTTTTTTTTCTCCCTGAAAAAGGAAACAAGCAACTTTTTTTTTTTTTTTTTTTTCTGTCCTTGGTACGCTTTACAAATTTTGCTTAATATTACAATTCTTGTCATAGTTCCTGTAAGACCGATTTGGCAGCTGCTAAGTTGCAGTCAGAGGTGAGCACCATGATAGGGAAGTACTTAAGCCCAGGTGATGGGCTGCATGGCAGCAGCAGCATGACATTTTATCTGGCAATACAGACAGTGCGGGCAGTAGCACATCGCATTTGATACACAAAGGGGGCAGCTGTGGTAAGTGCGGCAATGCACAAGTGTGTGCTTTGAAAGAATATAACAGGCAAAATCTGACTTAAATTAGGAAATGGGAAAAAAGGGAATGCAATGGAAATCCAAAGAATAGATTCTATACCTTGAGATCAATTTCATTCTACATTAAATAAGCTGTATCTATACTGTGTGCACACACAACGTTAAAAAATACTTAAAATATAGATTACTCCTGCCAACTGTAAAATTTAATTACACACATTCCCAGCCTTTGAAAAGGCTTGATTCTCCCTGCCTGATGTGCACTAAATATGACCTTGTTCCATGAGCAGTTCCAACGATGTGAGTAAAAGTGGCAGTAGCAGGTTCCTGTTTGACAAAAGCAAAACCAAGTATCAATCATTCATTTTGGTTTAGGTTTCAATTAGGACTTATTTGATTTCTGTGTTGCTTATAATTCTCAGCAGCCAAAAAATAAATGGAATACCAAACTACCCTGAGACTCTTCTGGAAAGTTAGAAGTCATGTATTCAAGATCGAGTACTAATAAGTCTCATTCATAAGGTACATTGAATTTTGTTTTAAAAGACTTTGGAAGGAAGAGAATGAAGAGTACAACAGTTCATTGAGACCCACCACTGGCTAATTATCTTTTGACTTTTGTTGATCTTTTTACAGATCAACCCTGATGTCGCTGAGTTACAAGCCGCAGAAGAGCCAGCAGTGGAGGTATGTTGGCTTTCCGCAGCACCATTATCCCCCACAGCCGGCAGGATTTTAGACAAAAACATTTCTACTATTCTGAAATGCACATGGAGAGCAAAGAGATATATGTACTAATAGGATTTTATTTTTCTTCACAGTAACCTGGATTCATGACATTTATTCGAAGTACAGCTGTTACACTGTTTCAGCTATAGAGGAAAAAAAATACAGAGAAAAAAATTTCCTTTAGGCATATTTTCCTCTTCTATCTGTGTTCTAGAAGTTTTTGCATTTAATTATATACTTGGCCAGATCCTTAATAAACTTAAATCAATACAGGTTAGATTGAATTAAGCAGAATTATGCTGCTTAAATCTTTCATATCTTTTAAACTTTGGACCTTATGATATAGCCAGAAACACTTCTTTTTATTACCAAGAAGTAAAAAGAAATCCAACTGCAAGATAAGGATATGACATTTATCTACATGATGATCTTTCACGCTATGTTTCTTGTTTAGACCTTGCTTAGGTTTCATTCTTTTCAGCCTTGGAATTTGTAGGCGGTAAGCTCCAATATTCCATTTTCCTGCCCAGTCACACATCCCTTCAAAAGGAGGAGATTTCCAGAGCCCTCCTGCCCTGCTGTGGGGTACGGAACCTCTCCTGGGCTATGTTTTACAGGTACAGAGCAGTGACGTACAGCATAGCCCATCATGTAAAAAAAGTGATACAGAGAACCCAGCGAAGGAAGGAACTGCGTACTTCAGCAGTCAAAGATGAGTAACAATGATGTGGGTTCCCAGGAAACTACAGCCTGTAAGTTCTCACAACCATGAATGATAGATATTTCATCAGGTCCAAAGTAAAGAAAAAGAAGATAATGAGACAACAACTTTCTGTAGGACACAGCCTTAGATAATGATTTTTACCTATCTCCTCTGGCTCTCAAAATATGTTCCATTATAGTAAAATTTACTGGGAATTTTTAGTGAACTGCCCTGGCAGAGAGGGTTAATTACAGCAAATATGCCTAAAGGCACAGGATGTCAAAGAGACTGAGGTTTCTTTAACTGCTCCAAACTAATTCCCTATTCTCAGGAATTTTGCGTTATTGGTAACACCAAATTACTCTTTGACAAGGAAAAGGTGCTTGTTTTTTATTGCCTAAAGGTTGCTTTTTTCCTGCAATTTACTGGCAGCACAATTTGGGAAGAGAGAAAACATTTGCTTGAAAGATCAATGGAAAAAGGAGAGTACAAGTGAAAGTGGAAGGTAAGAAAGTGAGAAAGACAAAATTCAAAACTATAGCAGGAAAAAAATCCAAACCCTGAAACCAGCACAGCTAAGGTAGTGAAATCAGCTAAAGAATATAAATAAGGAGCATTCTAATTAAGAAACAAATTGGAAAAGGAATTAAAGTCATAAGTAACGTAACACCTAAAACTTGTAGAACACTGTTGAGAGACACCAAAGAAAAAAAGGCAGAACCTGGGATGCTTTGAATTAGAGCAATTTTAAGTATAAATATACCAGGAAAAAAGATGAATCCTATAATATTTCTTCTGAAGTGGAAATGTCAGGTTTTTCAGCAATAATGCAAAAAGAATCATTTAATAAATATTTCTTTTCAGTCTTTTAGTATAATAATACATGAAATATTTTCCATTGCAACGATAACTCAGGAAAATGTTTAATAACAGCTTACAAAGTTAGATATTTCAAGGAAGCAGGATTAATAACTTGAATCTAAATCTATTAGAAGAGCTGAGCAAGGGCTTTTATAGGCCAATAACATTAATTTTCAATAAGACCTGGACATGGGAGGACTGGAAGAAAGCTAGTGTTTTATCAATATTTTAAAATCTGTAAATAGAATGATCATATATTATAGGCTTCAAATATATATACTACACAAAAAATATGAAAGTGATAACGTAGGACTTGACTGATTGTATAAGCCCTCTTTAATTTTTTTTAAAAGTCAATCAGCATAGAGTTATAGAAAAGAGATTGTACAAGCTAGGTTTTTTTGTTACTATTTCAGCTGTGGCTGCTAATAATAATTTTCCAGTATATTTTGAATTCAGAAGGCTTCTGGTTATTTTTAGGAAAAGAGAATACAAAACAAAGCAAAAAAGCAAGAGCAAACCAAAATAAAACATGACACATTACTTTGATCAGACACTTGCTAACTCAGTGTATAAGTGGATGTTTTTCTAATGGCAATCAGTTCCCAGCCTACATGCATATGAATATTTGTATTAATGATTAACACTGAATAGAAATCTGGAGAAAGAAAAAAAAAGGAAAAAAAAAAAAAAGAAGAGAATTATGAGACATCAAAGCCAAGCAGAAGTAATCAAGCTGTCTTTATTTCTGACCACAAATTATCATCACATGATATATATGCGATTCACATTTCTTTGTTTTGATTTTAGTTTCTTGAAAATGAAACAAATTAATAAACTTGATCTCAGTGGTATGATGTTTCCCAAAATCTCATATAAATTGTTTTAAAAATAAAAGTTAATTCTTACCTTTAAAACCTTCCAAACCAGGCTTAAACCAATATATAACTCTGTTGAAACAAATCCAGGCTGGTTAGGTCTTTATAAAAGGAGGGGATGAATTTATACTCAGATAATATGCTTAAATTTTATTGCAGTCATAGCATTTAGCAAAAATCATACACTGAAATAAGATTGACCTGAAGCAATATTTGTAGTAGTGAAATAATTTCATAGCTAAAACGAATGAAGTTGAAGAGTTGAAGGGATCGTCATTACCATTTCTTAAAAAAAAAAAAAGGAAAATTGAAATTGCAAGGGTGAAGACTCTATTGCTGAAATATGGGAGTACAAAAAAGTCACAAGGTTCTACATCTTTATTTTGGAGAGGGCTTTGAGTAATGGCTAATAATTTGCTATTTACGATGAAAAATAGAAAATGCAGTAGATACTACTGTAATAATCTGCGAGAAGACCAAGTGAAGGCCTAGGTATTTCATGGCTTGCTATTATTTTTACAGTAATTTTTTCCTATTTTTATATGTATTCTAGGAATATTTATAAATCATAACCAGGAACGGGACTCCATTACTTCAGGAACTTCAAAAATAATCAAGTCACTAACAAAAAATTGTACCTAATTTTAATGACTTAAAAAAACTGCATGGTTAGTCTAAGCTATTTCACCTAGGGTCCTTCCTTAACAAAGGTGCTGTCAGGTGGCTAAGAACTCCTTTCTGAGATAGATGAGGTGATTTGTTAGTCTTAGAGACAGATTGCCTAATCTACAAGTACGTGTTAAAGGGGGTAGGGGGGTGGGTGGGGAGAGGCCACATAAAGAAAGCCAGGTGGCCTAGCACAGGGTGAAGAATATGACTGACAGAGAAGCGTCTTAATTTTTTGTATGCTCTAGAGAAGATGAGAGCCTGACCTCATCAGTAGGGTGCAGATTACAGCTTCATCTTCGCCATCCTTCTTGTGCCGTGCATTGCGTGTCACCTTTGGTATTTCAGTAATTGTTCCATTTCCAAACCATTACTGATACTAAGTAGAAGGTAGGTCTTACACTGGATCCCATGAATATCTCACAGTTTATAAACAAAAATGTAGTCATTCTTAAGACACAAGTGTACAATCTCATTTTTGTACTGAATTTAGGATCACAAGAAAGGTCACACTGCTGACATTTATTTATTTATTAATCATTTGTAGGATAGCAGCCCATGACAACAATCCTGGGGAGGTAAGGAAAATACAAATACAAAATAAAACCTATAATTCCTCCTTTCTACAGCTGTTCAGAGTCCACATATTCAGAGAAATTTATTGCCTTCCAAAGCTAGTCCTTCCCAAATAAATATTCTGCAATGAAATCCCTTTGTATTCCTATTGAAAACTCTTGATCTACTCTGTCAAATGCATTTTAAATGCTGTTTCAAAGACTGAAACATTGATGGTTTTGGTCTAAAACTTTTGACTCATTGAAAATAACCTTTTTTGTGGACACAGACAGTTCTGACCTACGAAAGGTCGCTTAGCTCACATTTTTAGTTTGAATGAAATACAGCAAACTAGACAGGCTCCAAAATAGCTATCACCTAAAATACAGGACACCTTCGATCACAGTACAGACAATCACTGGGCTTGAGTTTGTTTTAGGCTTGCTAGCAGGTTGCTTGACCATGAAAATAATGGATTTTTTTCATAGATTCTTAAACAATAAGTTCCACACTATTTAAAAAATTGTACTCGTTGTACTTGAGTGTAAGACATCTGTATTCTGTATTTCAGCGGTTAATGTACTCAGAATCAACACAGCAATGAAAGAAAACTCTGGAATAATCAAAGAAATGTTCTTAATATATTAATAGAAAGTTTTTTCCCATTTGTTTTCCTGCCAACACCATCTAATAGCTGAAACATAATTTTGTCCTTGTTTATGTCACACATGTACATTTAAAAAGCTTATTTGTATCCTCCCTCCCTCAGCCTTTCATTTTTTGGCTAAGAATTGTACATGTGTTTCAGATGAAGTCTCACAATGCTTTATAAAATGACATTAATGTTTCCATTTCTCTGTTGGATACACCTCTTATAGTCATTATAACCATATTGCTTTGAACTTATACACACTTCCTGACAGAGGAGCGCATACAGGTTTTATAAATTCCCATCTTATTGCAGACATTTATATTAGTCCTGTTCATCCTATTTCTGGATGTCTGTCATGATATCCTAATTACCCTGAATAAGTATCCAAACTCTGTGCATCACTAGCTGTTATTATCACCATCTTATTTTCTGTAGCATAGCTGCTAATTCATAAGTTAAGTTAGAAGTTTTTAAGACCAATATATGAGACACTCTAAGAATAGCACCCTTTCAGCCTCATAGTTTGACTTTCAGCACAACCTCTTTCTTCTTTACTAGTTCCTTACCCCTTGCAATTCTGGAAATAATGTTCATTTTCTCCATCTAAACTTAAAGTTTCCAGGTGGAATCACATTTTTTTATATTTATTGCAGTGTATATAGATTAGATCTGTATTTTCCCTGACTAAAAAAATTACTTATTGGAAAAGATATCATCTAGTTTGCTACAATTTACCTTTGATAGTATCACATGAAATTGTGTCACATTTTCTGTTTACCTCCATATTCTTTCCTTTGTGTTTCAAATTTTGTTCAATCTTGCATGCTATTAAAAGCCTGTAGTAATATCTTTATTATGTAACTCTTCAAATACTGTACTGTTAGAAACTTAACAAACTGATTTAAAACAGCGGAAGGTTTGTATTAGATTTACAATTTTTTTTTAATGTATGTTTTTGGAATTAAAATAGAAATTTTGAGTGTGTGGAGTAGTTCATGTTTTGCTTTTCCCATTGTGATGAAGTTCTTTTCTTTATATCTTTCCTGGGCATTTTTCCTTTCTATTTTTGTTCAATATAATGTGTGAAAGTCTTATTGAAAAAGTATGCAACTACTTATAGACCTTTTAGACCTTTTTTCTTTTTTTTTTTTTTTTTTTTTTAATCTAACTATCTCATCATTGCAGGGTGACCTCATGTTTTCTTTCCTCATCCACCAGGTTCTTCATTCCCGTTAAAGTACTCTGTCAATTATTCTCTTTTCCCCCCTGTATTAGAATTTAAAGTCTCTGTTTCAATTTGACAGGGAGTAGAAACATTTTTAAGACTGTTAAAATAAGCTAAGTTGCTTAGAAACTCAATGCTTTGAGTTTCCTTCCATATAAGAGGGCCATGCTTGTTTCCCTTTCCCAATAGTGTTTCTGTAAAATGTTTATCTTTAGATTGTGTGTTGCAGAGATCATATTTTCTAAATGCTTATAAAGAGTCTGGTAACTGTAGTTTCTGTCCTCAATTAACGTAAGTAATCATGATTACATGATGAAAAAGTTATGTGTGGAAGAGCAGGGATGGAATGTGTTCTGTGTGTTAAATATAAAACACATAAATAAAAAATTTGAAAGAATTTACCTTTTTTTTTTAACTGGGAATTCACTCCTGACCTATGGATTTTTTGTGTTAAGAAGAGTTTCCCTATTACTCTTAATCAGTACATAAGGCATTTGTTCACTTAACCACAGGAGGAAATGACACAAGGAATTAGATAACATTCATGTTAAAACCCTACCAGAAGACAGGTACTAACAAAGATATATTTTATATGACTCCATAGCGGACTGGATGTTCCTTGCTAAATAACAGAAATCTATCTTCATTGAGGCAGGAGAGTTGATCACTCAGAAGTGACACAGGGAAAAAAAGTTGCAAAGAGGCAATTGGTCACCATTTTAAAATAAAAATAAATTTTACATCTTGAGTAATTTTATGATATATTTCTTTTATAAAATTACACATTTTTTAAGTTGTCAGCCCTCCTCAGCCCTTACTGTCTGCTCTCTAGACATATCTTTTGGCATTTACAGTGTCCCCTATCTTCATTAAGCTCCTACTGCTATTGCTTTTCTTGTATTTCTTCAGTTACAGACCAGTCCTCATCTTATATAGATCCATAAGGCAACACTGAAGTCTCTGAAGTCAATTTAAATCAACTGAGGAGCTGTTCCTAATGCAACTGATATGATCCACTCACTACGCTTTTAAGATGTTTGCTGAATTATTTCAGTTATGTTCTATTTCATTAAGCTCCTACTGCTATTGCTTTTCTTGTATTTCTTCAGTTACAGACCAGTCCTCATCTTATATAGATCCATAAGGCAACACTGAAGTCTCTGAAGTCAATTTAAATCAACTGAGGAGCTGCTCCTAATGCAACTGATATGATCCACTCACTACGCTTTTAAGATGTTTGCTGAATTATTTCAGTTATGTTCTATGCATGTATGACAGCTACATATATAATGGGACCTTTTGCCAAAATCTTGAAAATGTCTGCAGTATTACTGCTCTGCATAGGAGCAATTGAAGGTTCTACACTGAATTGGTACGTGCAAAAGCCAAATCCCACTAAATTTGCTTTGATCAACAAATAATCACTGACTCTGATATCCAGGCAAAAGACGACATGAGTAAAAAAATCAGACTGAACATATATATGTAAATATATATTTAAATGTGTGTTAGGTATAAATAACATGCCAGTGCCTGGATTCTCTAGTGCAAAGGTGCAGGCTTCCAGTCCTTCAGTCAGGTCTGAGAGCTGCCAAACTCAATGACCAGTGCTATGAAGAAAGAAGAAATACCTTTTCTTGCCTGTAGAGTTTTTGAGTTCAGACAAAAAGGCTAAATTCAGGTGTGTAGGGGTATACAGAGCTGCTAACTGGCCACAGTAAACCCATCATGAGAGACAGCAGAAGTGACTTCTTCGTCACTTGGCAGTACCAGTAAGATCTTAACAGTGACCTATTATATACTAAGTGACATATACTATCTAATATCTGTAAAACTAACCACATTTTTATATATCTTTTTTATTTATTTACTTATTCATAATAATTGAACAGCCGTTTGGGGATTTTTCTTGGTAGTAATACACTGAAACTCAAAATCTATGTGGTGTTTTATCAGATTTTTCTTAGTTAACAGTAAAACTATCTACTGGCAGACCTTCAGCCTCTTTTTCTAAAAATGGAAAAGCATGAACTGAAGGTAGTCAAACCTAAAACATTATGAGGTTGGACACGTCTCAGACAACTATGGCAGTAATTACTGTGTCTTTTTAAAATAATCTAACTTGTGTTTCCTTGCCTGAATTTTTCTTCTGCTCATTTCACTGCACAGTGTTCTTGATGGTGAGCCACATGAGGGAGCGATGGTGAGTTAAAAAAGTAACTTTGCTCCTGTCACATGGAATGAAACAGGGATTTGATTAAAAAATAGAATTAACTAAAGTACTTACAGGAGTCTTCTAGTTTTGTGATAACATCTCCTTATTTTATTGCCTAGTTTGAAAAGGACGGCTGTTGAGCCAGTTGACTCTTCTCTGGGTGTATTAAAAGCTAGCGGCAGACCACAGGGACACAAATCATTGCTTTCACTTAGCTAGCTGTGTGTAGGTAAAGGAAGTGGTGAACACTAGAGGAAATAGTCCTTAGGTACAAGTATGGAAAATTTGGATAGGACTTGTTATTCGATCCGTACTGTGCTTTAGGAACATCCACAGAGGACAGTGTTTTATAATCATGTCTTCTAGATGTAAGAGACAGGATTGATGCTTAATAAAAATTGTGGCCTCCTTGCACTTACGTAGGCACTGATGATTTCCTCCAGTATTTTTATATAGTAACTCATTTATGTGAAAAGTGGGTATACATGAAAATTGCTTGAAATAAAAACTGCAGCTTTTCAGAACTAATTTGAATCAGTGAAACTAACTATACAAGAAGGAAGCAATGCAGATTAAAGGCCAGTCTGTGTTAGGATATCTTCAGGATTTTCTCTGGTAGCAAAAAACATTGTGTTTAGTTTTCATTACATTTTATTTTCTTTTGTGTTCACCGGGAAATGTACTTTACATTCTGTTTCCTTTGTACAAAATGTTTGATTAATCTTCTCCTAGTTCTCTCTATGTTTCTGTTCCACTGACGGAACTCCCTTCTTTGGTTCTTTTACCATCAATGTGTTCTCCTGGATATTAATCAAAGAGTATATAAGCTAGTGGGGAAAGCTAATTGCCACTATATCTTCAAAGCATCAATTCAATAAAATCCTGTATCCATTAAATTTCTTATACCTACCATGATATACATGTAACTATATTTTGCCAGTAATTGAAAGTAGTAAGGCAAATATAAAAATGCACACCTTTAGCCCTTCTAATACAGATTTCTCTTAACACGACTAGTATGGCTGACAGTATCCATACTTATTACGTGAATAAATACAAATTGTAATGGGTGTATTTCTACCTACTTGTTAAAAAACCATTATATATATGTATATTGGAGAGATTTAATAACTAATAAATAAATAAAGTATTTGATTTGGAACTTCTCTTGTTTGCCGGCTGCTTTACATAATATAATTTTTTTTCCAGGATACGTATTTACTCAGTCATCAGAGAGACTGAAATGTAGGTAAACAATGCGCTACGTGTTTTGAAAACTAAGTTATTTATGGCAGTGGAATAATTTTCCAAGCCCTTCTAGCTCTAGCACAAGGCTTGTTCATTATCAGATCCAGCAACAGAGAATTTAGAAGAAAATATGCAACATATATACGTATATACATACATATTTATGTAGTATACACATATATATGTATATACATAAATATTTATGTAGTATACTTTGTTGAATGAAGGGTTAAATATCAGAAAATCCATTCACTTGTGATTAAAATTTGGAAAAGCACTATAAAAAGTAAAGTATATTTTAGTACAAAAAAGAAGCAGGCTGGGAAAATAAAAATTAAGACTTTCTGGTTTTGATATTGTTATGTCATTTTTGGACAAACATTAACCCACCGAGTCAGTATAGAGTAACTCTTTCTTAACACTGAAGTCAGTAAGGTTAGTCTCCGGCCCTTTGTCCTTAGCTTCCAACAGCATTGCCTTCTGAAATAGTGTTGGAACTGATAGACAACCTCAGAGCCAGCTTTGAGCAGTCACATTTGTCTTTGTACGTGAAATCCTTGTTCACGTTAATATATATATTTAATCTCTTTCAGAATATAGAAATATTTACAATATATTTAAATCTATGGATTTAGATTAGATTAACATAATCTAGTTTGTGATTCCTAGGGCATTACATTTGCTTAGATATTAATAGTTTTAAAATAGCAAAAGCGTTACTCTGTCACAAAACCCACAAAGAAATAGATGCAAATCTTGATCGTCTGTGCAAACACTAATCTCACATTCTGTTTTTGCATTTGAATTGAACAGTGTAGGTTTGCTTTTGAATTGAAATGCTATTGATATCAGCATGTGCTTATCAGCTCAGGATACAGAAGTTGTCTCTGCTCCCATGCTCTTACAATTTGCAAAGAGGTTATTGTTTCAAATGTTTTTTCTAGTAAAGAGACAGCTCATTAGACCTCATTACTAGTCAGCAGCTGTCACAGAGCATGGATTTCAAACTTATGGCAATACATGCCTTCACAAAAGCTCCGTCCAGAAATGAGGAAACAATTTATTTTGTCATTAACCTCAAATGACATTATACATGGCTGCATTTACACCTTTTGCTCTGCTGAAGAGCATTTCAAAATTCAGTAGTTCAAACTTGTTTTATGGCATTTGTTCTCTTTAAGATGCTGATTTCTTCTATTGCAAAACTATAAACCAATAAATGACGTGAAAAGCAAGATATTTCATCACCAAATTCTGCCAGAAAAATAGAAGGAAAATATTTTATTTGATTCTACTCACAGTCTGTTTGCAAGGGAAGAGGGATTCTGGGGAATTCATTACTTCAATCAAACCAAGAAGTGAATTTGAACTAGAGAAGGCTGACCAGGCAACTCCCATCTGTATCATCAGAAACTGCAAGATTAGTGTGTTATATTGAGGAAAAAAAGATACCCAGGGAATGTTGGTAATGTAACCTCAGAGTCAGTAATGTTAATTCAACATCTCTGAACAGGTGTATTCCACAGATCTGAAAAGGATTTTACAGCCCTTACCTTAAAATTAGAAAAAATAAGATTGTTATTTGCAGAGCTAGAAACAATATACAATGATCTTATTATTTGAACATTTCCTTCGTCTTTTAGAAAATATAAAATGAGGAATTGTACACAGTGTTGCAGGTCCAAGTGTTAAAAACCACAGAAACTGCCCATCAAGTGCTGTCATATCAAGCATTTTGCATCCTTAGGCAGAAACATGAGTTAGAGAGCAGTAACCAACATTTTCCAGTTGACAGTGCCCTTATTAAAATCTGAAGGTCTAAGGTTGCTTACAGCAGACAATAGCTTCAGTAAGAAATAATAAAAATTTGCAGCTTCTCATGCAGCTTGAGTTAGGCATTTTCTGAAAAAGAGGAGATAGAAAAAGTCTGATTTACAACATAGCTTATGACTCTTATGACACTTATCTGCATTTCTGTTTGATCCTTAACATCACAGTCATTCTTTGTTTTTTTTTTTCTTTTTTTTTACAAAGCATATTACAGTACTGTTTTCTTTGTTGTTTTCACTTGATATAAAGTATATAGGTGTGCCAAATTAGTGCCTTCCACAGGAGAAAGGTGATCTGTTCTTTTATTGATGATTTTGACTTTTAAACAAATGTTTTTTCATTTTACCATCTGCCACTTGTGGAGTATTTACAGCATGTAAATGAAGAATTCTATTAAATATTTTATACAAAGCACAAATCCCAATAACTATTATGTGTGACTGCCAAAACTTAGGATAAAAGAAAATAGTACGGAACATTAAAGCAAGTTGGGTTATAAAAGTCACTTTTTAGGGCCTGAATAAGCACATTTGGATATTTTATGGACAGAAGAGTGATACCTACTTTGACAATCGAGGCTTGCCCTTGAATTGAAAAAAAAAATAAGTAAAAGAAAACTTCCTGGAATTTCTTTAATTTACCTGAACAGCTCATTTGGTAAATTAATAAAAAACATGACTCAAATGAAACGTGTATGAAAGTGATCATAATCAGTTCTTAAAACTTGGGATGCACGCATGTTACATTAACTTAACAATACCAACAGCCAGGATGATGCATCCTGAAGTAAGCTTTTGTACAGAAATACCTGTGTTTCATCTCTTTATTTTATAATACTTTACTTAAGACATGTGACAGATCCCCTACCACTCATGCACACTTGGGGCTTTTGGTCTTACGCCCACATAGCTGATTTCCAGTTGGCTGCCAGTGATAGGCCTTGCAGCTAGGACGAATTGCAGCCACCCGAGGAGGTATGCTGGCTTTCTGAGCTGTGCCTGGAGAAGCCAGACAATGCAGAATGAAAGCCAAAATGCTGACATGTTGCCTGGGGAGTCATCAGAGTGGAATTCTTCATATCCAGCTTCATGTAACTTGTAACGGTTTTGTAAATTTCCACTAGCTGCTGTAGACTCTGTAGTCGAAAGAAAGAACTACTAGACATCTCCAAAAGGTGATTCAGCTCCCTTGCAGGTGACTCCCAATACACCAATAAAACTAAATGAGAAGACCCTGCCTCTGTACACCAGCATGCTTACAGTAAAGCTACTGGAGGACAGAAATCTATCACAACTGTCTTGTTTTCTATATTTTTAAAGAAACTAATGACTCATGTTAGTTTATATGAGTATCCTGGTCCTGTGGTAGGTGTTAGAAATACTCTGAGTGTGTTGGCCAGACAGAGGATTTAGGGAGAGGGATATCTAGTTTCTGAATCCTTGCCAAGCTAAATAGGACAACTTGTAACCATGAATATAACAAGTCTAAGCAGTAAGCTGAGCTATGCAAAATGTATTGACCTCTACCAGTACACAGTTATGGCACTTTTAGGAACTCTAAAGGTAAAAATAATGACATCTGCAGAGTACAAGTGCTTCTACAATGAAGTGGCCTTGAGATCACAACTTAGAACTTGGGCATTTAAGTCCTTTTCTGATACCTAGATTTATGTGATATGCCAGAGATCATAGAGGCAATCCATGGTGGAGAAAGGATTTGACCCAAGGCCTCAACTCCTGAGGTAATATTTGAAATACTCTACAAATCAGTCTTTCTTTTTGACAGTTCACTATGTGAAAATGTAATTTGTTTCTAAGTAAAACATGTTCCAGGTGGTTTGCATTTGTAACCACGCTTGAGGAAGAATTATGAATGTACTTGTTTGGCTTCCATGTTAGAATGACACGATGAAATACTTGCCATTTATGAGTGTCTGGACCTAATATTTACATACTATTTTCACTTTCTAGAGTCAGACTCATATCCTTTTTTACCCCAACCGCCCTTGATAGAAATTATGTTGCATAGGCATGGCTATGGAATTGGATATAATGAAGATGTCTGAAACTTAATTTCTCCACAGTCCAGGCTTCTGTGACCACTAATATGCTAAGCAAGCTGCTGCTGAATTTTTCAAAATGTGGGAATGTAGCTGTACTTCTAGAAAGTGCAGTCACTTAGAAGGGATTCGATGGAAAGAAAAGCTCCTGAAAAGAGAAAATAGCCCTGTTTTAGCCAAACCAGGACATGGAATGTTTTCAAATTTGTGGGAATAAGCTCAAAACATTGAACTGAAAATATAGGGGAACATAAACTAAGGAGAAATCAGATTTTTAACATTTTCTGCAAAATATATGGTGTAGTGCTGAATAAAAAAGTTAACTAGCTTCAGCAGACCATAGTCAGAAATATGCTAATCAAAGATTTCTAATAAGATCTCTGATAGGATGAAACCAGTAGTCTTTACTTTGAAGCAGAGATAACTGAGAAGGGCCATGAAATCTTGTGAGGTAGCAGAATAAGAATGCCATTTTTACAATAACCAAGTCTATTTAGCCATAGTGAAGGAAGCATATTTCATATTGATAAGGGAAAATAACGATTTTCTGAAAAAAAAATACCAGAAATTCATTGTAACAAAACGTCATTCACTGAATTTTCAAAAAATATGAAACTTAGTCAGAGAAATACACAGTACTGTCTCAGGAAAAAACATCCAGCCAAACAAGGAACCAAAAATGAAACCCCAATTTTTTATTAAAAAAATTAATCAATCTTTCATAAGGTGTAAAACTGATTCTGTTTTCCTCTACAACAGCTTTCTCTAAAAATCATTTGTGCTCCTACTTCTGTTCATACAGTGGGTAAATTGCTTCACAAAATAAATCTAAAAAATCCTTCTTACTAATTTTATCATTTAATTAGATAGTCCCCTTAGGACAAGGTCACCCTTATTACAGTGATTGCACAGTCCTGGTTGTGATTGAAATCTCTGACTGTTATGGCATGCTGCAGCAGTAACGTCTCTGTCCTATCATTGATAACTGAAACTGTTAAAGAGGAGCTTACACATCACAAAGTTCTTCCACTGGCTGTCTGTAGAAGTAGATTTTAGTCTTTAAATATAGGATAGTTGAAAGCTAAATAACTAAACAAAGGCCTGTGTGCAACAGGTGATGCAGTAAATTAGCCATGTATGAGAACTAAAAATAATCAAAAGTTACAAAACAGTAGATGAGTTCCTTAAAGTAAATTGCTTTCTATATTATTACTAAAGATAAAGCAATTATGATTTATACTAAGTATATAGCAAATAACATTAAATGGTTGATTTATTTTTCAGGCTATTTCAAAAGAAGACACTAGACACTAGTTTATCATGGTGTTCTTGCCATAAAATTTCTCTACTTTGAACGGATTCTCAATGTGCTGTGACAGGTACATATTTTCTTATTCTGTGTAATACATTAACCATTAATGATGGTAAGCTATTCTTGTGTATTCTGATAATTGCTCAGGCTTTGGCAAAATACTAACTTGGCTATGGAATTGAACTTATTTGACTATAGAATGTAGCAATATGACTGCGATTTTCTCACTGCTGTTCATGCCTTTTTATATGCAGCTCCAGCTGTCTCAATGGGGACCTAAGGGTTGTAATTAATTATAAGGGAAAGAACCATCAGACACAGTTCTAGTTGTCAATATGTGTACTTTGTAACATTAGGATCTTCTGCTGCTGCATCTCATTTGCTTCCTTTCTCTTCCCAGAAATCTCATACAAACTATGAACATGTCTTTTTATTTTTGGAAAATTTCTACCAAATAGCCCTGAATCCATTGGACTCTTGGAGACATCTATGGCACATCCTTCAAGTAGTAAGCTGACATTTTTAACTACTTTCTGGCTTGTGTGGTTTTTCTCTTAAATTAGTCAGAGTAAAATTTTGCTCATTTCTTTCTTTTAGGTCAACCTTCTCATACAATGGTCCCAAAAGCTGACATATGGCAAAAAAAGTCATAATAACAATAATAAACAATTTCTTAAAGCAAAGAATCAAACCAACGTCTGCCACTGTACCCTCCACCCTCAAAAAAAAAAAAAAAAAAAAAAAAAAAAGTCCCAAAGAGAAAACAGGCAGCGGCTTGGGTAAGATTTTTTAAAAATACTATTTTTGGAGAGAAGCTCTATTTTCTGTAGTATTCTTTATCAGTGGATCTCAACCTTTCTTGGAAATCTCCATTTTATAAAAAAGGAAGTAAGGCATAATATGATCTTATTTTCTAAGGTCAAAAGTGCTGTTGAGCGGGAAATCAAAGCTTAAATCCTTCTCTAAGACAGCTCATTGACTAAGACCTGCAGAATCCGACTTTAACCTGTGTGATCTGTTTGTTTGTGGGGTAGAAGAAGATGTTAGGGGAAATAGCCTTTAGGTATATGTGTTAAGAGTCCAGCTGGTTAACTGCATTTTGTATTGCAAAATAGTTCCTTCTACCAACTTGGACTGTCAGTTGAAAAATACCCCTCCTGAGGGACTTCATACTTTAAAAATGGGATAAATAAATTGAAGATATTCTTTTACCCTGACAGGGTATGATATCCAGGTTCCAAGTCTTTACTTAGAGTTAGTCTTAGACTTACAAGTCTCCAGTCTCCTAAAGACTATTTCAGATGAAATATATTCTGTAGTATGTTTTATTTTTTAGCTCTTGCTGAACTTAAGCCTCTCTGTATGAGCAAGAAGATGGCGAAGCTGCCTTCTAGTCCCAACTCCAAATGCAGTAGGCAGCAATATAAATATGTGTCTTCTACTTCCTAAACAAGTCTTCTAAGTAATTTGCTACTACACTCTGTCTTCATTAATTTTTGTCAGAGTATGCCCACCAATTTAGGGCCAACTGTATGCATAAGCAGCAGTCTGTGTGGTCAGCTGGGGCTTCTTCCTGGGCTTTAAAAGTGTAGGGCTCAATGGTAACACATGGGTAGATATCAGATGCTTAGCAGAAGAAAAGTAGGCACCTGTCAGACCTACTGTCCTGGTTTGGCTAAAACAGGG
>NW_009615810.1:30478-40018 GCF_000690535.1 Cariama cristata | reverse complement strand
TGTGCCCAGCATCCCCTCACGGACAGACATGGCAGTGGATGGCTGCCCTCTCAGACAGACAGACAGACATCATGGTGTCTGACCTCCCCTCCCAGACAGCCGGACACGATGGTAGGATTGGCAGAGCAGTGCCCATCCATCTCTCCCAGACAGACAGACGGACAGACAGCTGTGGCCCAGCAGCCCACGCAGGACAGAGCTGCTCAGGCTGGGTCCACCCTGGTGAGCCGAGCTGGGGACAGCCCAGGTGGGGCCAGGCTAATCCCCAGACAGACAGACAGACAGGGCTGTGCCCCTCTCACCCCACCTGGCAAGGGGGTGCCCCATCAAATCCCAGGCAGACCAGGTGGAGCATGGCTAATCCTCAGGCAGAGACGGGCAGCGGCCGGTGCAGGCAGGCAGAGCGGGCTCCGGCAGAGACGTGGTCCGGGCCAGAAACACCCGGCCATGTCCAACTGGTTGCTGGACAAACAGATCAAATACCACCCAGCCGGGTTTTTGCTGGGAGAGGTAGAGCTTGACCGGGTCCCTCAGGCAGAGAGGAGTTAACGGGTCTGCGGCCATCACGGTGGAGGATTTTCTACCTGCGGAAAAAAATAACACTGCAATTCCCTTCCCTGTCCAGGCAGGGAGAGGCAGAGCAGTGGGGTCCAAACTGGCTGTGGCCTTTAGGAACTACCCTAACATCTGCAATCGGAGATAAAAAGAAAGTTCCTGCTGGTTCCCTTCCAGACAAATGAGCCTGGCCGGGTCTCTTTGCTCTTTAGCAGCATCTGCCCACCCTCTGCACCTGATTCCTTCCAGGAGCCTTTCATCTCCCTCCCCTGCCTGCTCCCAGAGCCCCGGCTGAGCTGCCCGCGGGCTTAATGGTACGGGAGGATGCGAGGCCCCTGGGACAGCACCGTGCCCACCTCCTTCTTCTCATCTGCGCTCGCCGGAGCACTGCTCTTCCCGCAGCCCCCCCTCTCCCACACCTACCGAGATGGCTGCTTGCAAAGGGATTTTTGACAGGAGGAGAGGAGTTTCTGGAGCTTTCATTTCCCTGTCCCGAGACAGCCGTGCTGGGGGCTGTCTCTGTCCCTGTAAGGAGGATGTTAATGACCCACTGGTTTATGCCTGGGTCTAAGAAGCAGCAGCTTGAACTAGACGCAACAGGATTTTCCGTGGAAGTGTGCCTGCCTTCAGTGTTTATTTTCATACTGATGTTGTAGGTAAATCTGATATCAACAGGTTGCGCTCACTGATAAACACTGCGATGAGGTCCTCTGGTGGGAGGTTTCTTGGGAAAATAAATACCTTCTGGGTGGATTTTTTTTTTGGCATTTCTTAGCCGTGTCCTGTCCCCACACATTGCTGTGGCACAGTTGCCTGAACTTGGTTGTCAGGAGCATCCAAGATGCCCTCAAGTCCCTGAGATGCCCACGCAGCACTGGTGGGTCTGGCAGAGGACTTGAAGGAGATCTGTGCGCCCCTGGCTCAGCAGCTGGAGGCCAGCTGGGACACCCGGGGACATCTCAGGTGACATTGGCCATCTGTATTTAGGCAACAAAGCCACATTCACAGCGCTGAGCTGCTCTAACCTGTGACGATCTGTTCTTCATCTCCTTCCTGGTGCAAGGTGACGCCTCCATTAAAGCTTTTTGCATCCACAGCTGAAATTTTAGATGTGGTACTTCAAGACATGGTTTAGTGGACATGGTGGCATCAGGTATACGGTTGGACTTGATGATCTTTGAGGTCTCTTCCAAACATAATGATTCTATGATTGTATGTTTCTATGAAATGCAGGAGTCTGTAAACAGCACAACCCTGCCCATGGGTTTTTCTATAGTCACTGTGACCATTCCTTGGTGCCTCGATTAAGTGGACCAGCGATGTGGCTACCTCAATTGATGTAGCATCTTGATTTGACAAGGCAACATTGAGCACCAGGAGGGGTCTGAGTTCAGGAGGTGCCAATAACCCAGTTAGTAAGAGCAGAATCCTTCCGAGGTGTCTTGGTTTGGCCATCCAACGCGTATCCTTGCTTGTTGGTGTTTGCCTAGGGAGTATTTTGTGTCAAGTCTATGGGTGAGACCTGGAGAATATCCTCCAAGCCCTAAAGTTCTTCTCTTCTGATGTGTAAACCCAGGATGAGGTGCAGATAAGATAATAGATAAGATACGCTGGTAGTTTATTTGAAGCTTGCTACGGCAAGGATAGATGAGGGTGGGGCTGGCTGCCAGTGTTCATTTGAGGAGAAGAGCCATGACCTGGCTTGTCTTTCTGCTCCGGTTCTCTGGGCAGTGCTGGGATCAGGACTGGTGCAAAGGCAATAGTCTGCTGGAGAGGAAAAAGGGAAGAAACCAGCTTTTCAGCCCTGCCTGGGGCTGGGAGGAGGAGGATGGAGCAGTGATGGTGGTTGGCACAGCGGTCGCAGGTCTTGTATGTGGGGAGAGTCCTTGGGGCTGGTGTGTGTGTGTGAGAGTCCTTGGGGCTGGTGCGTGTGTGTGGGGATGTTGGCCGGGATGTTGGAAGATGGAGTCGGCCGGGGCACGAATGTCCAGCTAGGACTCGCTGTGCCATGCGTCTCTTCCGTGTCTTGCTTTCGAGGAGAAGGAGAGTATGTATTTTGACTTCATCAGTTCACGCTCTTATCTTTAGTGAAATGTAGGAAAGCAGCAGCTTCAGCCCCGTTTTGGTTCTTGTAATATTTTGCTTTTAGCCCCAGCGTATTTTTCTTGTATCATACTTTACTTTTGGACTACCTGCAGGATTCTGGACTACTGCTATGGGATTCCTACCTGAGCATGGAGCCAGGAGTAGGTTTCTATAGCTCCATATTTAGGGCATTTGCTGTGATTTGCACTATACAGTCCATAAATCTACATGTCTGATATCCAGTGAGAAATTCAGAATGAGTTGTAGTCTTTTCTTTAGTCTATGTAGTACAGCCAGTCACAGGCGACGTCAACAATTTAAATATTTTATTGAAATGCGACTTCTCAACATTTTTTGACATAAGTGTTATCCAGAGATGCAAACTATAGTAAAATTGCTCAACTCCCCTTAACTTACTGCACTTCTTTATTAAAGAAACACTATAAAAGGAAGAACGCAAATTCATTTCACATAACCAAGAATTTTTAAACCAGAGCACATTTTTAAATAAAATATTTTATTTTCTTGCTATCCCCTTGTACTGTAGATAGTTTCAGCCTCTGTGCTTGGATTAATTGTTACAGGAGTTATTATATAAAGCCTATTAAAAAAGAAAAAAAAAGAACTAATATAAACACCACTGGCTGTATTTTACTCTGCATTTGTCATTTAGAAAAGCCTTCCAGTGCAAGATGTACGATTTACTGTCGATGAAACACAGGACTTTCAACACTCCAGATTTTTTGCATGCACTAAGATCGCAAATCCAAGTCCATTTACTAAAGTAAATAGATGTGCAAGCTGTTTCTCAGGCAGGCAGAAGAGCTAAATTTGCAGCCCAAGCGGGCCTGCGTTTCAAGGAAAAATATTTCTGAGAAAAATGGGTCTCTATGGTCCCTCAAAGGTGATTTTCATGTTGTGGCACTGAGCTTCAGAAGTTTCTACATTTTTGCTTCAAACGTGGCCATTTTGTCAAACTTGTGCATAACTCAAATACTTGAAGGAAAAATCAGCCTGGAATGGAAATGGCAAAACAATTTTGAGAAATGCAGTTGGGGACCTTAGAAAAATGTAGACAAGGATGTTATGGATCATAAAAAAAAAAAAAAAAAAGGCTGACCAATAATTAGGTATTTATGGGTGAGTCGATAAGAGAACTTCATGCTGAATGAAACTCTAGTTATTACTCTGTATATTATTAAATACTTTAATTACCATTAGGTATGAAATTAATCTACTATTTGAATACCTTCCCAGTGCGAATGGATTACTTCACACCACACCTGGATTATATAGGGATGTTATTGTCTCCATTTTGCAAGGGAGGAACTGTCCTACAAATTAAGGTCAAGCAAAAAGCTTGCGGGAGGACTGGTCTGGTGCCTCAACCGCTTTTCACGTACATGCTGACATCCTTTTTTCAGGTTTCTTATTGCCTGTCTTCAAAATCCAAGGAAATAACACTCACAGCATCTTCCAGAGAAGGAATTTCAAATGACACTTCTACGGTCCTTGACGAAGCACCGTTTACGTGGTTTAGAGACCCATGGCGAAATGGGCAAATGGACAACTCCACATGATGTCCCAGAGTGCTAAATGTCACTCAGGTTTAACCAAAGGATGTGTAAAAACTCATGTGGCTACACATCTGAGGCAGATCAAGAGTGCAAGGTGTTCACTCCAAATGTTTGCAAAGAGTTGCTTTTGCCCTCTGCACACCTGATGATCCTGGACTTTGAGGGAGCTCTGCTGCAAGTACAAGATTGTGCGGCTTCAAGGGCTTCGTTTGGCTACTTGTCTTAATTAGAACCAGTTGTATTTAAAGAAGCCAGTTCCCTCACTGGGAATCAAAGAATTGCAAATTTATACCCTGGAAAATTCTTCTTTTTTAAAAGATGGAAGAATATTGAGGGACCTGCCCAAATTTTCTAGAGGTGGCAGAGTTCCCCTGCAACCTCCCACTCCTGTTCCTTGAGAAGGCAGTGGAATCCTGGGCATCTTCATGCATTAGCACCCATCCCCAGCATACAGGATATCTTGGGTTATATGAATTAATAGCCTTGGGAGTCTTCTGCTTTCACTGAAATATTTTCTTCTTCCTTTTATGCGTTAACATCACCATTGTCCTTATGGTGAAAGTGAGAAGGAGCCAGGCCGTTGGTTTCTTTTGGCAGCGGTGGCTGTGGAAGCGGTACTGGATGTGCTTTCCTTTTAGAGCCAGTTTTTGCCCATGTGTGTGGCTCGGGAGAGGGAAGGAGAGACTAGATTTCAAATTTATTGAAACCAACAAAAATACTGCAGCATGAATCAAATACTTTCAAGTGTTTGTCCCAAAGGAACATTTATAAATCCATCAAATGTCAGTTTATACTTTAATTATTCTGTGTTTCCTTACTGTTGTGGTAAAAGCAGGTTTTATACTTGGCTTTCCTCCTCCACCCCCTCCCTTTTTTCCCTTTTTTTTTTTTTATTTTTCTTTTATTTTTTTTCCTTTGTTTGGTTGTTGGGTTTTTTTTTTCCCCTTTAAGGTAGCAAATGCTCCATGCTGATTCCTTATAAAGCCTTTAAACCACCCGGGAATAGCTCTCACTCCCCAAATCCTCCTCCTGTGATTTCCCAAGTGGTCACCTGGCCGATAGCTGGGATTTCCTTTTTCTCTGCAGCACCATAGACAAGGTTTTAGCTTGAACTTTGTCCCAAACTGACTCTTGTTAGGTTATTTCTTAGAAAACTCATCCAGCACCAACCCATTCATCTGGTCTAGACTCGGGCTTCCAACTTTTCCTTCTCTGGAGTTGACGCAGAAGGGAGTTGTCCGGATGATGGAAAAGTCGCCGCGTTAATCCTGAGTCCTTCAGTAGAGTTTTGAGCACCTTATGTACGGAGCTGGGTGGATAGTGCGTTTTCTTTTTGGTGACCGAAGTAGCAAACAGTCAGGATAAAAGTGGTGGACTATATGCAACTGAATACCGATATTCTTTTTTCCCAGAATTTACAGATAATTTAAAAATCCTTGGAAACGTGCTTTTGAATCATTCGCAGACATTGTGCTTAGCTGACGTAAAATATTTTAGTCTATTTTTGACAGGAAAATGCTATTTAAAACTGAAAAATAGAAATTTAATGTAGAAGAAGTTAAAAAAACCCACGCTGACATTTGCAAAATAAAGTCTTCCTTAAAAGAACATCCAAATGAATTTAGACTTTTTTATTTTCCAAATTTCACCTGCACTCACAAATCATTTTGGATGCCACGATGCTCAAATTTTCAGTGAACTTACTATCTGTCAAGAAATGAAATAGTAGCTTAGTTCCCCCCACATGGTGTGACATCCCTTAATTCCTTAATTGCTTTAATATGAGGAGGTTCGGGTTGTGTTTATACTAATTTTTAAAAAAAATTTCACTGTTGTACAGATCTGCTGTAATTGTTTCGCTCATGGGAAGTGGGTGACGAAGGGAGGGAGCAGGCATGTGCAAAACACCGTATCCCCTGCCCAGAGCGCGTCTTCGATGCTGGCATCCGACAGCGTCGATCCCAGTGCTCTGGAAATCACCACCCCTTGCAGTCGCATTGCTGACAGCGCAAGAAAGGAGACATTTACCTTCCCCGGTGTGAACAGGCAAAGCTCTTGCCAAGAGAAAAAGAATCAGAAAATCTTTTGATGAACCAGCTATTCATAAAACCATAATTATGTTAAAGTGTCAGGCAGGTTTTTGCTAATACAGCATCCTGAGAGGCATCCTTAAATTCACAGCAACATCCTTTTTGGTCATGCTTCTGCATGGCGGTGAGCTGTGGCTTTTGAGGCATTTTGGGTGTGGGTACAGGAAAATACACTTGTTTGACCGTAACATAATACATGGAGGAGCACGAGCAAGTGGAGACTACCAACAGTGGGGTTTGGTATAGAGCTTTATGTACCCTCAAAGGCGTGTATCTAAAGCAAACGTAATTGAGACAAGGACAGAGCAACCCAGACAGTCCGTCAGCAGCTTCCCCGCGTGACAAACCCAGGGGCAACTCCGATGCGATCGGTGCGGCCGCCTGTTCTGCTTGCCAGAGAGCCAGATGCTGCTGCTTGGAAGAACCTCGTCCACAGCTTGCTGCCGGGCTCCTGTGATTGCTGGCCAAAGAGCAGCGGCGTGGCGTGCTGGGATGACTGGGATCCCAGCATCCCTCTACAATTTCTCCCCCTCCCGTGAATGCTATTTTAAATTAAAGATGTAAAAAAAAAATACAATTTTTATGCCTCCCCTTGATGTAATTAAATATCTTAAGAGCACAATAAAAAACATTCCAATGGAATGAAAAAAATATTACAAAATTGTGACAGTGGGAATCCCCCCTCCACAATTCCCAAATCTCTGGGTTTATTCCTCTAATGGCTGAAAATCAAGATGAAACAAATCTTTTCCTTCTGATGACAGTAGTTAGGACATGACTAGCTATATTGATTAATTAACCATTTAATGTAATAAACTCATCTTCAGGTTGTAATGGCTGTAATGAATGAGCGACAGCCTCTGCTGATCGCACGGTATTCCCTTGAGTGGAACTACACTGATTTTTCCCAGAGAATATTTTCAGCGTTTTAACTTGCTGGAAAATGTTTTGAGAATAGTTTGACCTTGCACGTCCGTAGCTAGAAAGCTCTGATTTCAGCTAATGTGAAGTGACTTTTTGGCACCATAGGGTAATACAAAGTTGAGTTCAAGAGTAAATATGACAATTCTCTCAAAGCAAAACTCTAGCTCCATTTCCAAGGGTTTGCACTAGACATATCAGGTCAAATTTTGCAGCAGATGTAGAGCAAGGCTGCTCCTTGGAGTATGCAGCCAAGACAGGTGGATCAGGCTCAAGGTGCCCACGACTGCTCATCCATGGGCTCCCACAGTTTTTACAGACTACAGACAGCCCAGCTACTCCTGTGACTAACCTATTTTCCTTTGCTCAGTCCTGGTTTTATTTTTAAATTGAGCTGTATTTGTTGGGTGCTTGGAGAAAGGAAAGGAAAGGAAAGGAAAGGAAAGGAAAGGAAAGGAAAGGAAAGGAAAGGAAAGGAAAGGAAAGGAAAGGAAAGGAAAGGAAAGGAAAGGAAAGGAAAGGAAAGGAAAGGAAAGGAAAGGAAAGGAAAGGAAAGGAAAGGAAAGGAAAGGAAAGGAAAGGAAAGGAAAGGAGCAAAGTCTGCTTGTGAGGGAGACAAGCTTAATTCCATTTAAAACCATTTGCAACACAGAATTGAAACGAAAGCTCAACATAAGGTGAAATTACAGCATTCATTAGGTTTTGCTGTTGTTGGGCTGCTACCTACACACTCAGTCCAGCAGCTTTCTAAGCAATCAAGTGCTGCCATGTTGCCTGATTTTAAATAAAACCCAAGATCCTCCTCCTTCATTATTTCCGCTGGATTTTATCCCTGTCATTGTTCAGCTCTAACCGTGCCTTTTGAAGTGCTGAACTCATTGTGAAAATGGCCAACGTTGAGCTCTACCTGTTGCCTTTCTTCATGTTGTAGCCAAAGAGAAAAAAAGGGAGGGAGAATACAGCTCCAGCTGGGGTAGGAGGATTTGGCCCAAAGAGTCTTTAAATGAAAGAAAGTAGTGAAAGTTCTATTTTTTTTTTCAGCTGGAACAAGTGTCGTGGTAGCTGTAAGAGAAGGCAGTGATCATTTTTCAACTCTCTCTGCTTTGTAGGCAATGAGTGCTAATTGTCAGGCTGATTTCTTTGGTCCTTCGAGGTCTGTTCCCTGGGATGTGATTTTTTGGGGTATCCTAAACCAGACTGGACTGAGCCAAGGGAGTAACCACCTGAGGTTTCCTGGGATGTTAGATGCTAAGGAGTATCGCACCTTCCTACTGGGTGTTGCACAGTGTCTTCTCACCCCAGTTGTGCTGGTGACCCCACAGCTGGTCCAGGCACACATGAAAATGAAGAAGGCAGGAGAAGGACTGGAGCGTATTCGTAGCGTACCATGCAGTCAGTGAATTTTTGGATGATCTGTACTAGCTGAGCTGGAGGACTCAGGGCAAGTAAAAGATATTTCTGTCCACAAGATGCCCCAGAGATTCTGTTAACGCCACTACTACTGCTAGAAATCCAGTGGTAGGAGAGCACCTGCCTTGTAGGGCAGTGGCCTTGCATCAGTTTATAAGTCTAGATCAGATAGGGATTGTTTAACCCAAGAGTTTAGGATTTTCTGTGCTGGCAAGTCATTGATATTTATTTATGATTCAGATGTGGAGTAAGAGTACTACACTTAAAAGGAAATGGTTTGTGCTTTTAATAAGGCTCTTCACTTACAGCTGTTCTGATACAACGTTTGCATTACCCACTGCATTTTCTTTACAGTATTCTGGCTTTATGGTCTGCTGACTCACAGACGTGTGTCTTCTTCATTACTTAAAAAAAGCGATTGCTTTATAGCAATCTTTCTATGTACACGAAATGAACGCTAGTTCCATTTGCTTTTGTTTTTTTTTTAATATATAATACAAAAACTTTGCTGTTATTAGTTTAATATGGAGAGCCTCTTAAAATGGTCCAAGCATCATCTGCTTTATTAGTGCCTGCTTGATAAAGCTTCCACATTCTACAGTTAGTTTGCTTCTCAGGGTGCTAAGACTTTACAATATGCACTGAGATTTTGATAAAATCTCATCAAAGCCTGCTAAAAGATCTCCTTTATCTATTTTGATTGGCTTGATTACATTGATTAATGAAACACTGGAGGATTTTATGTGATGGGATTAAATAATGCAATTAGTTTTAATAATTTTTCTAAAAAATAGAATTAGGTAGGAACAAAAGGGAAAAAAGAGAGCAATGTTCTGCGTACAGTGTTCGCGATAAATCGTAATTATTTGCCTTACCCCTTGGAATGGTGGCATTTTACAGAC
>NW_009615810.1:2825-30447 GCF_000690535.1 Cariama cristata | reverse complement strand
ATGAAGGAATGCTCAGGAGGAAATGTAAGTGAGGAAGTAAATATTGGGGTGAATCTTAACTCTACAGTATTTTACAGGCTGTCAATCATGTCAGTGCTAGGAAGGAGTCTTCTTGGTACCCTGAAGGCAGGTCATTGTTTTGCTGGCCACCTCCTTGTTCATCTCTGGTAGTTTACGGGAGAATGGGGTTTCTGGCTAAGAAGAAAACATATATAATTTTAGTGACTTAAGTGTATTTGGGAACTTGCAGCAAAAACCTGCAGTTCTATGAGAGTGTAAGTTAGCTCCTTAGCCATGCCAAAATTTGCATGGACGTACTTCGGAGTCTGTATGGAAATCCCTCCACTGAAAGCAATGGAGTTGCAATGGCTCTATCACCTAAGGATTTCCCTCCGTGCAACCAATGTGTCTTCGGTCCAAGAAGAAAGACTTACGGAAATCAGAAAATTAAAATGAATATGGTCATTGCCCTGACTACTAAAAGCTAATGGCAAACAGGTTTGCAACTGATGTAGGAGGAGCCAAAAGAGAGTACAGAAGAGAAAATTATATTTCTTCTACTGACCATTCTTCAGTTTGTGCTCAGCTTATAAGTTTACAAACTGCCACCTCTCCAAAGACACCATGCAGGAACCTCCATGCTTCCTGTGAGGATTTCCATCCCACATGGATTTGAGAGAGGTACCGGAGTGTCCAAGTTGCACATTTGCCTTCTACTTCAGAGTCAAGGCTGCTGGACTCTGTTCCTGGGTCTGTGTTGGCCTCTCTGGTCAGTCCTGAGCAAATCCTTTAGACCTGGACTCAGGTACCCCCACGGGTGCCCATACCTAAGATAAACATAGCTGCGTGCTCCCTGGTGAGGAAAGGCCGAGGGCACTGGGTGTGTTCAGTGCCCTCAGAAGACTGAGAGGGGATCTCATCAGTGCTTGTAAATACCTTAAGGGTGGTGTCAAGAGGATGGGGCCAGACTCTTTTCAGTGGTGCCCAGTGGCAGGACACGTTATCAAGACGATGAGGAACAGTTCAGCCCCATGTAATCCATCATTGCCAATCCTTAGTTCCCAGTGTAATGAATGAGGAGGAGAAGTGACAATTTAAAAAATATCCTTATAGTGGCCTGAGTACAGTCCCCAACTCCTCTGCATTCCCTGAGTTGGAAGTCAAGAGCTGGTCTGAGTTGTTTATCATCGTCTTGAACTTAAATGCTGTTGCAGGTGCTTAGGTCAACCTTAAGCATTAACCTAGGAGGTCTAAATAGGGATCCTCTTTTCTTTGTTCTTCATTTGCCTCAGCTATACCATAGCTAGGCTAATGTTCACATGGCATTTGGGGGTTCAGTGATGTCTAATTGGCATTTGTAATTCATTCTGGAGGTCTTACAGAGAAGTGGAGATACAGATGCAGAGCGTCATTGCTGGAGATTGAGGTCTTACCGACATTTCCTACACCTAGAATATCAATTCTAATTGCCATTTATTTTTCTTCTCATCTAGGTATATCTCTATATCTTGTTTACTGTCACTCTGCACTAAGCTGTTACTTCAAAGCATTTGCCTTGAATAATCACAATCAGTAAACTGCATAACAGCTTTGTTAAATACACTGCCTCTTCCCTTATAGTATCATTCCTGGGAAGAAAAGACAAGCAGAAGCTGTGCATTTTGAATCCAGATCTGATTTCAGAGATAGCAGGCAGCTGAAGTGTGAACACTCAGGGTTTAGAGAGGTTTGGGACTACACTTTTTATTTGGGATCACCTTTGTTAGGAAGAAAGTCCTCAATGAATCGGTGCCTTTGGCAGAGCTTACTGCCTCTCGAGTAAACTTGTCTTTGCATTATTGGGCGCTAGGTGATGTGCAGACCAGAGATATGTACCTGCGATAAATGTTTGGGAAAGACCTTGATCTTTACCCTGGTTGCCTGGAACAAACCAGAAGCTCCTGGTTCAATCACCTACTCTGCTTGTTTCTGTCTTCATGCATCCTTGCCTCTCATCTTTGTACATCTCCATGTAGTGGGTCATGGACAAATTGCATCATCCATGTGCTCCATGGCTGGATCTGTGGCTCAGCCAGTGGAAGAATGAACATGCTGGTTGAACCTAAATAGAATCCCCTTTTATATCCTTTTTAACAGCTTTTCTTTTCCAGTTCGTAGGCTGATTCTGGATGCTTTAGCAGAGAAGGCATGAAATCATGGATTTTCTTCCGACTTTGCTACTGGACCTTTATATGGCCCTGGGTACATTCCCATCCTACCCTCTGTGTGTTTTGATCTGTCACACTTTAAACTCTCCATAGCACAGAGTGTCTCCTCCATTGTGTTTGTATCATACCCAGCTCAGCAGAGTCCTGATCTGGTTGGAAATTTAATATGGCATCAATATTTTATCTCCGATCAGTACCCTACGCACCAATTCAGTTTACTCTTTTACTGCTAGTAGCCCAAATATACGTATGAGTCAAAGCCCAGACTGCTCAGGCTGAGATAAACTAATTGTCCTATTAAAACAGATCTCTAGATGATCTGTTCTGAGGAAAACGTCGGGCATTTGTTGTAAGGGCTGGCAGCGAGGAGCTGAGAGTGAACGTAGGATGTGCAGAGTAGCAAGAGGAGAGCATCTGTGTGTGGTGTACACTGGTCGGAAAAAAGGCTCAAGGTCTCCCTTTGCTTACTGCTACTGCTCTGGGGAAAAAAAAGAAACAGGACTCAGGTGGAGGATGAATGCTTTGAAGAGGTTCCCACCCCATACCTATGTCACAGTCCCTGCGTGCCCACCAACCTTCTCCACAATACAGCTCCCACAGCCTGTTTACGCTTGGGCCAAAGGCTCCTACCTGTGTGTGAGCCTCTCTGGGTTTGCTATCTCATTGACAGCACTGATTATCCATGGAAAACTGAATTCAGACACAAGGAGGCAAATACCAAAACCACAATATCTAAGTAAGATGGTGAAAATGATGTGGTGGTGGTTTGTTTTTTTTTTTCCATGAGCAAAAGTTCTCATAGCATCTGAAAACTTGCCTTTTTGCTGAAAAAAAATGCCACTTGCAGACTGCTAGAACAGGCTGAGATCAGACTCTATAAATGTTGTCCCTTTAGGGCTGTCAAGGAAGTAAAATATTCATCCCCCGAGGCTCTGCCATGGAGCAAACGTATTAACTAACAAAAATAAATCATATTCTTGCTAATAAAATATTCAATTGCTTGTTTGTTCTAACAAATATAAGAAATGGAGGTTTAATCAAGGAAAACAAAACTTTACATCAGACCACAAGGTATTCTTGGCTAGAAGTCTGCTAATATGCTTGAATAATTCTGATAACAGTAAAACTGAGCCATCCAGAGAGGGTAGCTCTTACACTGATTTAGAGTGACAGGATTTGGGGAGACAAAGAAGTAGCCAAATTAGCTCTGAAATATTATAATTTATGAAAGTTTTGCTAATGTTTCATCTTGAAGCCTGGTATGGGTATGTTTCAGGTTTATGCTCTGTTTATTTATTTGTTTGGAAAAGCAGACACGGTAATAAATTGGCAAATAATCAAAGTAGAGAGGGGACTTCACCTGGCTAGGAGTTCTCTTGGTGATTCCTGTCTAGGAAAGCAATTTCCCTCCTTCCATGTATCGGTGCTTCACATTTTCCTCACCACACAGAATTTCTTTTATCCAGACAGATTAACATGGACTCTTAGATTGATAATTGGCACATAAAGATATGAACTCCCTCGGTCTTTCCCCCCCCAAACCCAATCCCACGTCTTCCCCCTGCCAAACCCTGCATTGTTTCAACCGATTGCTCAAACAGACTGTAAACCCTCCACCAAACTTCTCGTGAATAACGTTGCAATCTTTGGAACAAATCCAGAGCCAGTTTGAAGATAATAGGAACACTGAGTACTAAATAACACACTGACAGAAGACATGACACCATGCTGGCAGAAGACATGTGTGCATGACTTTTATAGTAACCAGGGCACTCATTGCTGGGTAGTCAGAGGACAGCAAAGTAAACTATTGAAAAAAAGGGCAATTTTTAATATCTCGTGACTGTAGCTGGAGAAGATCATGTGTATTACACGAGAGAGAAAATTGATATCCTTTGCAAACGGCCCTCTGTATAGGGAAGCTGGAACTGGGTCTGTTGGGTATTTGAGATATTGAGGAGTAATGTGGAGATTCTTGGTATACATATTGGATAGGAATCTACGAAAATGATCAGCTCTGAAAATCAACACTGATGGTATGTAAAGGCAATTGATAGGTTTCGGAGTCATCACATCATGGAAAGAAAACAGGACCATCTCCATCTCTTAAAGTTATTTGAAATACCTTTTTTCCCCCTAAATGCCAGTCTTTAATCTGTATGTGCTTCTGCATGTCCCACTTCAGAGCCCCAGAAGAATATCTAAGATATCTTTCAATGTGTTAGCCCAACTGAAATTTCAAGTTAAATTAATTGCCCTGGAGGGATAAAAAAAGACTTGTCCATAATGTTTTCTGCAATCTGTATCTCAACTCAGAACTCCTCAATAGAAGCACAAGACTTTAGAGCAAACCCTTCCCAAAGTTAATGTATTTTAGGCACCTTTATCCTGCATTCAGACTAAGGAATTCAGCTGGAGGCAGTGGTAGGTCAGAGCTTGAGGTCACGTTCTTGAATCATGGCCCGGTCAGTGACTACTTAATGTTGTACCTTCGTAGGTAGAAGTTACACAAGGGGAAAAAAAAAAGAAAAAATCTGAAAGTAGTGAGTTCTCCATCCTTCTCATATAGGAAAAGTCCTAGGAATGTGGCCAGGCTTGAAGCTGGGTGTTGCACAAGTACTTGGATGGGTCTAGGAGAGAGTGCTTGTCATCTCGCTAGACCTAGCCTAAACCAAGTAAAGGGACTTGTTTTCAAACATCGTCAACTCCAAAACTCTGTATCCTCCTTTAGAAGAGGTGCTTGGTGGTGTCAACGAGCGGACCAGGCAAAAGGATCATGCACCACTGGGCATCCCTTTGCTGAAGCTGTGGAGATGAGGAGGCTGAGTACTGAGCGCACTTCACTTTCTTGTGGAACAGCTTTATCTTTTATTGCTTGTACAGGATCAAGCACTTTCACTTCAACAGGAGATTACTTCTGTTTGAAGCCTTAACCATACACTGTAACACTTAGATACGAAAAGGGCATGGAAGGCAAAGCGTAGAGGAATTAAATTATATATTCTATATGCATGCATCAGAATGAACCTGGCGCAAGCCCCACATTAGCTATGAATATCTGTTCCACTTCATGAGAGCGCTTTCCTTTATTTATCACTGTTTTCTGGTGATATCAGTGGGTTCTGTGGATATTGTCTGGAAGAGGACTGAATTCTGCTGCCTTTTCTTAGGCAAAACCCCCAGTCAGGAAGAAAGGCTCTGATGACAGTCAAAGAAATATCTCTATTCACAAGCACTCTTTACAGGTGATTGCTTATGTATTAGAGATGCAAATGACGGTTTTGTTTCAAATGAGGTAAATCTAATATTAAACTCCCATCGAAGAGTAAATGTTCCCTTTACCTTTCATGTGTAGTAGCTTGAAAGAGCCTACACAACAATAAATTGCATTACAGAAGCTCCCACTGACACAACCATATGTTAGCAGTCTCTGTTTTGAAGGGTTACAGCTCGGTTGTAAGAATTTGCTGTGGGCTGAAATTTGGCAGTCTGCGCTCCGTAGTTAGATTTTAAAACGGAACTACAAATGCATACCAACTCCTCGCAAGTCATCTCGAAAAGTGCAGAGGGGGAAAAAGCCCAAGCTTGTTGAATTTAAGTTTGATGCTTTACACGACTAAGAGAGGCCGCCAACACGGTGAAAATGAAAATGTGTGTGGTGGTAACCCCCAGTCTGAGTGCCTCTTCCCTTTAGGAAAATGTTTAAAAAATAAGCTGCAAATCACAACGAGGGAAAGATCTGCCTTCGGGCACTGTGGCCTCAGCAGGTTGCAGCTCCTGAGGCTGTGGGAAGACAATGACCCGTGGTATTCGGGAACATGATCAGCTTGCAATGAGACCCCCGTGAAAAGGGGGGGTGAAGAGTGAAAGGCTGAAAGTTGAGGAGCAGACGGGGTTTTTTTTGTTGTGTTCTTTTTTTTTTTTCTTTTTAAGTCCCGATTCATGCTGCCTTCACATTCCCACTTCTTGGCTGTGAGGGAAATGGAAAGACTTCCGATGGGGAGTGGGTCCTGCTGTTGGTCAACTGTGCTGGGTGGTCAGGGGGGAAGGAGGGACAGGGTAGAAGTTTGTAGTGAGTTAAACGATATAAAGTTGCTTGAAAAGAGAAAGGACCATCAACATCTGTCTTTACTGCATTTATGTTCATTATAGCTTTTAGTGCCTGTTTAGGTGACGGGGCTGTTGCCGATTTGGGATTCTTCCTCAGAAGAAATCGGACTCCTCTGGAGGTGATGAATGTTTACATCTACACACTGGGGATCTGCGCCTTCCTTTAGTCTAGCTGGATGCTCTTACGGAATGATGGAGGATGGGCCTTGAAGGGAGGTCAGGGTGTGTCTGGTCCACTCCGCTGCTGGATCAGTTTTGAACCTGACCAGCGCTGTGGCAGGTACGGGTGAATGGCAGGAAGACTTTTTTCTTGACAACCTTTTGAAGACTTCTGTTATTGGCATTGAAACGTTCTTTGTGGGCACCAAGGCAGACCAGCAATAACTTACGTCTAAGTTGTATATGAGGTCGTTTTGTACATGAGTCACAATTTTGGCAGTGGTAGAAAAGAGGTGCTATGTACTCATGCCAATTTGGGTTTTAGTGGACTCTAGAAAGAGTTTCCTTTTTCTACTTTCTCCCCTGGTCAGACGTCCTGGCAGTGGAGTACAAAGCATCTTTAGTTCCATCATGGGCTAGTAGCTACAGTGGTTCATTTGGGAAGGACTAAGCTTCAAATGAACAATTCAGTACTGATTTTAGTGTATGAGCAATTTCTTCTTGGTGATCATAGGGGACAGTGTGGGGTGGGTGTGCAAGCGGGGGCTGTAAGTGTGGTGTGGACAGAAATGTGCACTCTGGGTGGGAGCTGGGAGGACTCTGAAGGGGACTCACCATGTCACCACGTGATGCCTTCTCCCCACTGTCACCAGGGCTGTCACCATGCTGTCACCAGAGCTGCTGTTTGCACGTAGATGTGTCTATGTAGCTGTGATGGTCAGCTCTTTAGACCATCTCCTAGAAGGATGAGCAACCTACCAGTGACATCCTTTAAAAAGAATTCCTTTAGCTCAAGGAGCAAAGCTCCGATTTGGGATGCAGCAGGATATGGTGTGGTCCTTCTGAAGGTAGGGTGGGAGGTGATTCATCCAGCCTTTGTGGCTGCTGGTGTTGCGGGGATTTGCTACAAAAGTCCAATTCATCACTGCTGCACTAACGGTGCTTGGCAAAATTCAATGACCATATGTAAAGAAATATAAATCACACTGTTTCCTGGTGAGCAGGCAAATGTAGGAATGTGCTATTTGAAGGGGCTCAGCCAGTTTTACAGATTTCTTCGGTAGTTTGTGTGAGTGACTTTTAAAGGTGGGTGAACCCAGTGGGTTCCAAACACGGCCTGGAATTAGGCAGGGGATTGCAATTAGGGTTGTTAGCCCAGGCTTTTCCTGCCTGCCCGGATCGACTGAGATCACACGTCTGTGTGAATCGACCCCATATGAGAACATGAAACTCTCTTTCTTGGTCTCTTTCCTGCTTTTGGTCCTCAAAATCTGACTGCTTGGTGCCATTTAGATCTTCCTGGCTGGAAGAAGATGACAAAAAACCCCCATGAATCTTCAGGCGTGTAACCAAGGCAGCAAATTTCTGCGTGTAGGGGCCCAAGAGCCCACTTCAAATCAGGAACTGGAGAAAGAGGTGTCTCTAAAATGAGTTTCAGGCCCTGGATAGGCTGAATTATCATGTGGACATGCTCCTTCCTTTCTGCTGACTTCCCAGAGGATGCAAAGAGACACTCGCGTATCCCCCTTGGACAACTAAAACTGGGTTGGATGGGTCAAAGCGTGAGCAAATTGTCTGGATCCAGCCGGGAAGGCTGTACATAGACGTGAGCTGAACCTTTTGTGGTTGCCTTTACCACAAAACCAGCCTTTCTCTGCCGAGCAGTCTCCCGAGTTACTTTACAGGGAGGATCTAATGCTTTCTATGAAAAGTAAAGAAATTAAATAGCAAGCGTTCCACTTGACCAAAAGGTCAAAGTCTCTGTGATTAAAATGCTTTGTTATTTTAAGATCAGGGAATGTCACGTAACCATTATATATAAATGGCAAAGCTTCTGTGTGCGCGGGCTGCTGAAGAGCGTTGCTAACTCTGTCCTTGGGGGTCCCAGACAAATCCACCTTCCTGAAGCACTTCCCATGTCCTATGAATACTGCGGCATGGCCGGCAGGCAAGGAAACCCTTATAGCTGGAGAGATTAAATACACTTCTCCTTTCCAGTTCTATGCATGCAATGTTGTACTTCTTGCACTACTGTTCTTCAAGTGTGTTTGTGCTGTTTTCTCGTCTTATTTTCTTTAAATTAAAAAGGCAACTTCAAAACCGATGTAAAATATATTGACTTCATAATGCAAATTTTTGTTCTGAAAATGCCCCACTGCTTGGGGGGGCAATAGAGAGAACCCAACAAACTCGACTTTGCCTTGGCTTTGACTGGACTTTGCAGATCTGCTGAGCGGGGTCTGAATGGCTCTGACTCTCACGGCGCTGGGTTATGACTGTGAGACGTAAATAAATATCCACAGAAAGCTGGGATGATGTAATTGAGTTTTACTTCTCTTTTTCCAGATCAGGGAAATAATAAGATGAGGTGTCAGTGGATTAATTAAATATTTAATTCATTCAACAGTTTGCAAACAACGTTGTTACAAGTGGATCGTGCCACTTTGGACTTTAAGTAATGTTAGATTTGGCTTTAAATGATGAAGTCCAGCACATTGATGGAGTGAGAATGAGAGAAGGTCAGGAAAGTCATTCACAGTTAGAATAAATACCTTGAAGTTCAGATTATTCATAATCCCAGTCCCCAAATCCTGCCTGCTAGAAATATATTGTAATAATAATACTGACCTAAAATAAACTCTTTGAATTAACTGCTTTTTTCAAGTGTGCCAGACAGAGCTGGAAATTCAGGGAGGATAAGGTCTCAGGTCCCCAAAAAACAGCCTCTCTCTGCTGGTATCCCCTAACACACCCTAGGATGTCTTCTTTTAATGATAAAACGCTTCTTTTTCAATTCTACATGCCGTTTTTCTCCAATGGATTCTTGAAATTGAACTTAATCTTCTGCTGTGAAGAAGATATCAAAAGGGTCAAAGGAAAGAAGAGAAAAATTATATTTTCACATGCGTTTTTTTGGATATGTATAAACACGTACAAAGCTTTACAGCCTGGACAGAATAAAGCTGTGGGGAGATGCTGAACTCTTCTCCTTTCTCTCTGCATTCCCATCCCATCTCTTCTTTTCCCTTCTGCTTAGTGGGAAGAGATGCAAAAAGAGCAATTTGTCCTTTGCATGCTGTTTTGAGAGTTGAGGGAGTGTCTTGACTCACTCACGAAATGATGAATTATAGATTCATTGAGCAATAGGGCTGGAAGATACCTCAGAGACCTCCAGTACTGGAAATTGCACCGTCTGACCAGATAATCTGTTCCAGCGTGTCACCATCCATCTGTTAAGGAGAGGATCAGAGCATAAGCTTTTGCCTTGGGCCTTCAGTCCTAGATGGGCTAGGACGGGAGCTGCACAGGAGATTGGTGAACCTACTTTGCTCCTTGCACACAGATTATTTGTATTTTGGAACTTATGCAGTGTAGAGACTCCTGGCCAGACTCCTGCTATTCACAACTTTCATAAATCACTTACAGAAAGTGTATTAGAGAGCTGTCCTCCTCTTGATAGTGCTCAGGAGAAGTGGATGGGCTGCTTCGGTTGTCTTTGTCCTTGATGTCTGAAATGGTACTGCATTTGGAGACGGGACAGGGAACTGTAGGGAACGTGTCCCATCCACGGTGTCACCTGGTGGGGCAGAAGTTGAGTTGGGTTGGGTTGAGGTGGGTCACATGAAAGGCTGTAGTTGTGTTCTGTGCTTCTTGTTCTCTGACTGTACCTCTTCATCAGGTCCAAAGGATGACGGATACCCATCTCATTTCTGTAGTGAGAAAATGTATTTGCTCCGACCTGACCATCATGGCAGTTCCACAATGTGAATTGTTTAGAGTTCCCCAAAAAAGGCTTCTCCAGAAAAGAGAATTTGTTTTCCCTCATCCCCTCCTATCCCAACACACAGCATTATTTCCACACGCAACCCACAGAACATGCGAGACGTATCACAGATGCCTACTCACTGCACAGGTTGTGCGCTATTTATACATTATACACACATGCCATTTAACGTACTTTTTATTTTTATAAGAGCAGCTGAAGAATCTTTTGCTAACACAAATCTTATTTTCACATGTGGCTCTGTATAATGAATTTTTCAAAGATTTCCACACCTACTCTAAGTGAAATTATATCTTGAGGAAAGTATAGCTTGATTGTTAATTCTGAGCCACATTGAAGCTCCTGCCTTTTTTGTTTTAATCTAAATTGCTCTTTTGAATGTATTTTATATTAGAATTTGGAAACAGATAGAGTTCTTTTATTTTTTTTACTTTTTTTTTTTTTTTTTTTTACACACAAGGTTGAATGCACATATGTTATTATGGCTCTCTTTTTGCCATTTACAAAGGAAATGTACACTCTGACAATATCGTGTGCACCAAATCAATGGAATATCCAGTGTTTTCTATTCATTAAGCCCCTAAAGCACTATGTGCAAATTCCCTCACTTTAATTACACACCTCAGGGATGTGCAGGCCAAAAAGGAGGCAGTCAGACAAAAAAGCTTGGTCTCTGCCAAAAGGAAAAAAAAAACCAACTGGTAAACATTTATTTTCAGCGGGGAAATCTGCTATTAATTCATATAGTGACTTTCCCCAGCTGAAATAATGAGGAAAGCCAAGTGAACCAAATGTTCACAGTGAGCAAACATGAACAGTAGGAAATCAGCCCATCTTGTATTTACATGTTTATTCCATCAGCCTTTGAAGAACGTTTGCACGATTCTTTTTTTGTGTGTATATGTCGAGTGTCAACGTTTACTCACACTCCTCCAGGGGGGAGACTCGTTAGCAATGAAAGCTTTCGGCTCTCGTACCGACACCCCGATTCAGCGTGTCCCATCTGGAATGGGGGTTTAAAAAGCTGAAATACGTAGGGTGACTCCAAGTAGCTGCAAAGTCTGAATGTGCCCATCATCTGAGCTGCAGGAATACTTGGTCATGCACTGGGCTGGTGGCTTCTAGAGGTGCTGGAGGTGCAGGACTTTTCTCCTTACCTGTTGAAAACGCTTGTGCTTGCAAACGTATTCTCTGTTGTCGCTGTGAGGACAGTCCAGCAACGCTTATGAGACTCCTTGGGAAAAGACTAAGTCCAGACTTCACTAACAAAATGGGCCATATTTGCCAATGTATGAACTACGGACACAAAGTGCTGTACCCTGTGAGTGCATCAATTCATCAGTACTGCCCAGCGAGTCCCCTGTAGTTTTACATCATGCGATGGTCACAGCCTACTATAAATAAAGGAAAATTCATCATTACTTGAACTATCACCGCCTTAAGGCAAGGAAAGTCTTTTCTTTATTTGGATATGCTAATAAAATGGCTTCCTGACTTTGGTCCTTCCTGGAAACACCCAACACATCAGGCTATTTTCAGTAGCATTTTGTAATACTATATTCAGGCTATGCAGAACTCCCTCGAATTGGAAAGGAAGCCAGTTGTGTCTTCATTTTAAATTGCACTGATCCTGGCATTTTTTTGGTTTCACAGAGGTCTGTGCTCCGGATGGAGCTCTGGGTGCTCTGCACCATGGGCAGAAGCACTGGAGGTTTGCAAGATGATGTGGCCATTTCTCCAGAGCAGGAAGGACAGTATTGGCACCCTTGAGTTTTGTAGAGAAAGGGAGAGGCTTCAGAAATTTTCAAGAGCTGTAATTAGTCATTTGAAAGAGAGCAAAGCAACTTAGGCAAATTTCTTAATTTTTTTTTTTTTTTTTTTAACCTGGTTGGGTAGGCTTGTGCAATGGAGCTGGTGCTCGGAGAAGGTCTGTGCAAGTTCTCCTGCAAAAACCAAGAACATCAGAGAATATTCTGGGAGACGTAGCTCAGGTGTCAGATATCCATAGTTAAAGCAACAGAGTTAAAAATCTCTCTCGAACACTAAAGCAAAGTAAGTTTAGTTATGGCTGATGGTAAACAAATCTGTTTATGGATTAGTGCCTGTGAAGACCCTGCGTATCAGTGTCTTTCTACTGAAGCAGCACATTTTAAAATTACATTGTTGGATTTAAACGAAAATCATCAGAAGAGGAAAATATGCATCTGGGCAGAGGCGTAGATCGGTAGCAGTGTCTCTGGGCTGAAACTTCCTCGCACTGAGGTTTGAGATGATAGCAGGCTTTTTCTGATATTACTGGGAGGTTTTATCCCTTAACCCTGGTAAGTATAAGCTAGCATCGCTCCTTGAGTATTGCTTTTCCAGAATTAACATTAGCATCTACCAAAGCCCTCCCTAAATAAATTTTTAGCAGATACATCATTTTTGTCAGAGATGAATAAATGAATAAAATGTATGCGCAATCTCTCTCTTTTTCCCATTCTATAAGAAGAAGCAATGCCCTATTAATTTTGACAGACAACTTGGCATTAGCCACTTTAAAATCCAACATGGGATAAAGTTATGCATTACTAGTCTTTCTACATTTTTGTCAAGAGATGAGCATTTTGCCAGATTTTTTAATAATACGCCAAGAGCTTTGTCAGTCAGTTTGTTTAGCTCTGCGTGGTTATGCCAGTATTTTTCAGCTATCCTGCTGTGTGTGCCACTGCCCTTCACTGCTTTTGTAGCTCCTCCCCTGCAATTAGACAAAGTCAACATAGCAGTCAGGCTGAGCAGCCCCGAGGTACCTGCAGCTATCAACAGTCCAGATTCGCCGTCCCGATGAACAAGCTTTGCTTATTCACCGCATCACTACCTCAATTAGGACTTTTTATTATATCTCGGCTATTTATCGCAAACACAACAGATGGAACGGATAACGCTAAACACGTTTTAAGTCCTCACCTAAGAAGAAGGAGGGGGGAAAAATTATCCAGAAAGAAATAGGAGCAAATGCGTAAGGCAGCTTGCAACCAGGAACCAGTTACCATGCCTACTGAAGCCTATTCTAAAGAATGTGTTGGCTGACACACAGAACTCAATGAAAAGATGAAAAAAATGTGCAGGCAATACTAGTTTGGCAGGGATGGTGGGGAATCTGAGACAGAGCTGCTGGTATGGAAGGATCTCACTGCATGCAATTTGCAAACATGCCAATTCAATGGCATGTGATAGACACTAGATGGAATTTAAAGGTCTTAGGGTCTCAGAGAGCTGGAATCACACAAGAAAACTGTGGGTATTAAAAATAGCAATCCTTTTCACCAAACCTTGTGTCTCAGATTTGAATTTAACACTGTTGAGAGAAATCCCTGCCATCTCTTCCAGGCACGTTTGAAAAATTGCCTGGATGTACCTTAATTCTGCTGCATCTTTACATCCCAGTAAACACGCTGCACCAGTGCCGCTGAATTTCCAAAGAAATTCCCATGGCTTCCTTTGTGTGTGTCTGTGTGTATTGAAAGGGAACTGGCTGCCTAACAGGACTTACACTGCAACTTCGGGCAGTTAACTTTTATGGGATTTCCGAATTTTTCTTGGTGGGTGGGGGGAATGGGGAGGCAGGCTGGGGAAGGGAGGAGAAGAATTACATGAAGGCTGAATTTCTGAGAGGTGGTGCAGATGGTCAGGTCCAAGTGCTTCACTACAAGCCCACCCTTTCCCCCAAATAAGAATCGGTACAAATTCCTGTGTACCATCTGTAAAAGTCCTTTATGATTTTATATTTTTTTCATTTTATATTTATATTTTTTCCATTCCTTTTTTTTTTTTTTTTTAAATATATTATTATTGTAGACCAAGTGATAAAGGTTTGAAAAGTTGGGGCACTTGATTGAGACCTTGGAAAAGATTTCTGTAGAGAGGGAGCAGACTACTCATTTCTCAGTGTCTATTTGGTGGCTTTTTTCAGTCCAGCCAAGATGTTGGCTTGGTCTAGGGCCAAGTCCCAATTTCACAGTTTGGATTTAGCAGCAATCTTTTTGAAGAGTTGTGGTGGTTGCAGGGGTTTAGGTCAGTCTGTTCCTGAGTAAGAGCCATACCGCTATTTTGGTTTGCACTGGATCTTAACTGGAAAATTCATGTTTGCTTGGTTGTGACTTGGTGTATGCTCGTCTGCGCTAAAATTTAAGGGCAGACCTTGGTCTGGTGTGGACTGATGTTCCTGTTTAACACAAAGCACCTGCACCGTTTCACATCAGCTGTCCTATCAACCCTACTGATGGTGGGGCGAATTGATGTGTCTCCTAGCAGGAAGTCACTGCATCCTCACTCAGACCCCTGCCATCATCATCAGTGCCCACCACCATCAGGCACTGCTGCATTCAAAACTGGCAGGGTCCAAAATAAAAAGAAGTGGCATGGTGTTTTATGGGTGACAAGAACATGCACAAGCGTGGGAGCAGTGCAAAGTTCATGCACTGTGTTTTTAGAGCTTTCTTCTCAAGTGTCTGTGCTCAGCTGTGATCAGAGACGGCTTTCCCTCTTACCAGAAGATTTCTGCCATCCCCTTTGCACAGTGACCTGCTTTCCCTAGGAGGATGGTGAGTGTCTCCAGCACAGCCTCCCTGTCCTCTGTGTCTAGGACACGCTGAGGATGTAGGAGATGTTCAGACTGAGAAGGAAAGCACAGCCAGGTCCTCATGCTTCATAAACACCAAGGTGTCCACTTCATTTAAGTGTCATGCTGCCATCTTTTGAACCCACATTTATGAACCTTCATCCACTTTTCCTTGGCTAGAAAAAGAGTCTGTGGTTCTCTGAGTCCAAGGGGGAGATATGGTGTCTCCTGAAGCCCAGAAGAGGGTCTTGAGCCTCTCCTAACTGGCAGATATCCCCTCCTGGCCAGTGCTGACAACTTTCCATGCAACAGCATGGCTATTTTGGATCCCATTTCACTCTTCTTTTGCTATAGGCAGCCAAAATGCCTGGTCCGGGTTGTGGATGCCATCAGATGGCTGTGTTTTGAAATGGTAGGCACAGATGCATGCATTTTTGGAAGGACTGCATCTTTTTATGGTTCTAGGCCTAATGGGATCAAATTGCCATATAACTCTCCTGGATGGGGAGAAGTGAGGTTGTCTATGTGCCATTAATTGCTGCAAACCTGTTATGTTGAGAGGTCTTGTGGAAAAAGAATTGGTATGCCTGTGTTAGGCTGGTGTTACTCATTGGGAGAGTCAGGCTCTGTGGTGTCCAGGTGGATGGGGAGTCACAGTTTTAAAAGCCAGAGGGACAACTGGGCTTGTCTAATCTGCCTCGCTCTTTAATGCGGTGCAGAGGCTGTCTGTGAATTAACGCATGTTTGGATTGGAGAATCTCACTTGGAAAATTATTCAAGTCTTGAGGTGGAAATCTCCAGCAGTGGAGACTCCACTACAGCACTTGGCCATTTGTTCTGGTCATTAATTACTTCCCAATTTCCTCTATATCTTAATGGACCGTTCCCACCTGAGATCCTAAACTTGGTGGTGCCTCTTGACCTGGCGCATCTGAGGGCTTTGAGCTATTCAGGAGGAAATTTGGACAGGCTAAATAAGGTTGAATGAGTCTAACTTCAGTTTTCAGGTACTGGATCCCGTTAGTCGTCTTCCAGATAGGGGGCCTGATGGTCCCACTTCTTGTCATCTCCAATACCATCTAGCCAAGGAGCTTCTAATGCTGAGTGATGTAAAAGCCATTTATATCAAATTTATGCAGGTTTATTAGATGGGCTGTGGAAGTACTTTAGCTGCGTTAATAAGCTGTGTTTCATAGCCTTCTCCTTCCGCTGCTGGGTTTAAGGCATGAAGCAGGCGTTGGGTGGCTCTGCACTCACAGTGTAGACATGTCGTGGCTTCAACATCGGTCTTTCAGTTGAAAACAGCTATGAGATGTGACAAACCTTGACACCTCAAGAAGAGGGGTAGCTGGGTGGTCAAAGGTCTGGTCAAACATGTTATCCCAGTGTGCTGAGGGGTCTGCGGGACTGCTACCTCCAGCTGGAGAGCAGTGACCCGGCACAGCCCTTTACAGCATTTGACTCTTTATTGGAGTGCCTCATCTTCTTTAGCTTATTAATTCTTCCCTCATAGCCCACTGTTAGGTAGAAATTGCTTTCTTTTTACAGATGGGGAATTCCCACCAGGGATGTCGCAGGCCGTATGCACGCTATCTAATTTAGGCAGCTAACTAAAGCCCCCGGTATAGTTATTGGGTAGAAGCAGAGACTTTCAAAGAACCTGAGGGAGGGAGTCCTTTCCCCAGTTGCCAAGCAGCATCTTATGCTCCTGTCTTAGGGATCCGAGGTAAAGGACAAATCTTGCCTAGAAGTAGCTGATTTTTCCTAGACCACACAGGACAGTACTAGCACTACCTAGGCTGAAACGCCTGCAATTTATAGCTATGGATCAGTCTTCTTTGGATTTATTTTCTAATAGTTACAGCAGTTTCTTCTGTGATTTGGATCAGGCATTTTTTTTAGCAGGGACATCTTCTCTGAAATACCTAAGTCATGGGATGGAACTGCAGATAATACAGAATATAAATAAAATGTAATGCGACTCTTGCAGTCAGTGACAGTCATAGTGGATTTGCCAAGAACAGACAATTTCAAAACAGTGGAATAATCTTTAAAGGAAAATACTGTAATTTGGGTATGATATGGCCAGATGACTTCACCAGAAACAAGTTACCTGTAACCACTGTCAAAAAAGAAGATTGTCCTGTGTGGATGCTTTCAGGGGTTTGCCCTTGTTCTGCTCAGTGGAAGAGAGAGAGGTTACAGGTGACCCCAGCCTGGCAAGGCACTGCGGCTACACCGAAGCAGAAGATCAGAACTGAATAAGTCTTGGTGAGTTTAACTTGGAGCAGGGAGTCACAAAGGGAGAGATGACAGCAGCTGTCAAACATGTACAAAGCTGTCGTGAAGGGTTGAGTCTGTTCTCCGTGTCCAAGGGCTTAGGGCAAGAAGAAAAGGGCATCAGGTGCAGCCCTGAGGTTCAGCTTAGATGTCAAGAAACACTTCCCATGAGCAGAGACAGTGCAGCACTGGGACAGGCTGCCCGGAGGGGTCGTGAAGGCTTTTAACTGCATGTTAGATGAACATCAGTCCAAAAAATACAGGTGACCCTGCTCTGGGGCAGAGGAATGGAGTAGGTGGCTTCTTGATGTCCTTTCCAGTCTGTTTTTTTCTGTAATTTCATTGTGTATTGCAAAATTATCTGGTTTTTGGATGCGTCTGCACAGAAACCTACTTTATCCATCCCTTACAGTGTATTCACCAATATTACAAGGGAAAGTAAACATATCTCTTCAAATTCAGCCTATTGTGCTTAAATGCTTCAAAATTTCATGCCATGTGATGTCAGGAATTGCCCATCAATATTTGGGTGCAGGGGACGGAGGGTGTTGCACAGCATACACGTCTGTGCCTAGGCACAGTAGTTTGAATTTGCAGGGCTTTATTTCCTTTCTAGTCCACTTCTTGGCTACTCATAAAACTTCAGACCCAGTCAGGTGAAGTCTGGCTCTATTTTAATCAACAAATTATGGCATGAAAAGAAAGATTTTTCAGGTGTATTCAATAAAAAACTTTGATAAAAAGAGATATTTTGATACAAATCCACTTCTCTAGCAGCCCTTCACAGCAAAACATGAATACTAAAGGCAAAATGGTAGCAATTCCCCTTCGCTTTCATGGAAGCCCTGATCCTACACCTGGGGATGCTGTTGTGGAGAACCAACCCAAGGGGAGAGGAGTGCAGACACATGGCAGCGAACACGCTACCAATGCCGGCATCAGATTAACTCTGGCTAGAAGCATGCCACCATGGGGTAGATATCTCTGAGATGTTTTTATCGGCATGAAAGATAGCCTTAGAGATTTATTGGTGCCAGGGAAGTGTATGAAGCCTCCCTTGTCCCTCAACTTTGAGGTGCAGCAGAGCAATGTGGTCTATTCCTGCCCAGAAGCTTCCTGGGCCAGATGCAGCCACATCAGGTGCAAGGGGCCACCGGCAGGAGGATGGCCGGATCGCTGTGCTGAGTAACTGCATGAAGTGTGGTCATCATGGCACACGACTGGGAAGAGGAATCAGTCTGTGGGAATTTTGGGGCATGATTGGAAGAGATAGGGTCTTTGGTGGAAATCTTCTTCTTGCACCCAACTGTTCATCATGCCCCACACAGGAGTGTGGCTGTGCTGGCACAACTGTTTGCAGAGCAATGATGTGAACTGGGTTAGGGAGTTGATCTGGGAATAAACCTTGCAGGAACCTTCAGGGTTTTGAACCTAGATCCTTAAAAAAAAAAACCCCGAATGTGTTGGTACAAGAGAATAGGGCAACACAGGAGGAGTCACAAGACTTCTTAAATTAGTGTAGCCAGACAACCACAAATGTGTCCCTATGCTCAAGGTTTGTGGCTTGACTGGCTCGAATGATGAGTGTAGAGGCTGCCTGTGCAGTGGTATCTGCCACCAGATACCACTTTTGGTGTTTCATGGCAGAAAATGTCCCTGCAAATGGAAATTTTCCCTCTTACTGCCTGAAGGATGCGCAGCCGCAAACACCAGCAAACATAGGGAGTATCTCCAAAAACTGCCTTACTCATTGAAGTGAATGTGAATGATGACATTGACTTCAATAAGAGCAGGATCGGACCCAAAGCAACTGGCATTCAAAGCAGTGGGAAACAAAAAAACCATATATGCTTTGGGGAGGGGGTGGTGTCAAGAGGGTTTCTTGAGTTAATTTCAGTTGTGTTTTTAAGACTACGGCTTGGTAGAAACACTCCTTTGTCGGGAAACCGTACTTAAATTAACCTGCGATCACACCAGCAGATGTAAAATGGAAGCAAATGTATTATACATCACTGTCTTGGACATTAGTTCTGAAACCGCCAGTGATCACACTCTACTTCAAAGAGACCCTCTACCAGGGGCTTGGCTGGGAAGATAAAGCCCTGGCTATTTACCTTCTGACCTTGGTTCAAGTCTAAATTGAGAATCTAAATGAAAGTAGTTTGGTGGTCTCAGCTCAATCCCTGGTAGACAGTTGTCCGTATCACAAAAGCACCATCCCCAGTTTAACACAATTTGGCACGGCTGGTCTTCGCTGTTCAGGAGAGACCCTGGGCTAAATTAACACAGAGACTAAATTACATCTCATATGCCATCGTAGAGATGGCAGTCTTCGAAATGGTGCCTTAGAATAGCAGCCTGTGTGGACGCTCTCCAAACTGGCTTCCGGATAAAGAAATCTGTTTTCAAAAGCACCATCCCCAGTTTAACACAATTTGGCACGGCTGGTCTTCGCTGTTCAGGAGAGACCCTGGGCTAAATTAACACAGAGACTAAATTACATCTCATATGCCATCGTAGAGATGGCAGTCTTCGAAATGGTGCCTTAGAATAGCAGCCTGTGTGGACGCTCTCCAAACTGGCTTCCGGATAAAGAAATCTGTTTTCAGACCTGCCACTTTCAAGCCTATTGCTTAAGCCAAAAATGAAAATAAAAGCAAATCACAACACAGGCTTTTTAGGAACTCATACTTAGAACAAGGATGATCATCTTGGAGAGATTAAGCTACACATTCTAAGTGTTTACTGAAATAGTTGAAGTTTTACAGATTATTTTCTCTTATTAAAGCATCTCATAAGCCATGACCATAAATTGCAGAAGTGAAATATATTTTTAAATTATTATTATTACTTATTAGAAAATCCAAAAGAAGAGAATGTACAAGAAGGCATTTGATAAACATACATATTCATCATTTACTCCTAACCATCTAATCAATCAAATAGATTTAGTGCTTGATACTGTAAACAGCTATAGTCATATTTAAATAGGAGTTATGGAAATGTTTAAATTCAAACATACCTGTAAATATTGGCAGGACATGATTATCCAGTGTATGATAATATATGATGGATATTGTGATACAAATAGCATGACATAAATATAAAAATTATCGCCTGTATGTAGGCTATGTGTTATGAGAGATGCAGAAGCTCTAAGTGGAAGCCCCACGAATCAATAACGAGGTCATTATGATGAGCGAGAATGAAGCCTGAAGACAATGCAGGAAAACAATGTCGTATACTCAGTTGTACTCTAATTGTGAAATGTCTTTCGAGCAAGCCGAGAGGACAGATGGTGTAGCGGTTTCCATGCTAGCCTCTGACTCCTGCTCACTTTCTGGCTCTTCCTTACTCTTTATGTCTGACTTTGGTCACGTTGCTTAGGCTGGATCTTAGCGTTTTTCAGTGCTTTGGGGCAGTAAAAATTAGGAAGTGTTGTTAACAGAGAGTCCAGATGGATATTGGAAGTAGTTGGATGAACATCATTATAAATGCCCTTTATTCCTGTCAGCCTTAAAAACCTTTGTAAATGTTTCACTTACTTCTTACGGTACTGCTGGAAAACCAGAGGTATCACCATAGGCATGGTATGCCTGGGGAAACTGAGGCACGAGGCTGTATTAGGAATTTTCAGAAAGTCACACGTGGAGGCTGTGGCTCAGTAAATCCTTCTTCTTCTCTTCCCAGAAATATCGTGGAGATGGGAGGAAAAAAAACTTGCACGGTACAAGGACTGAGGCAGCTGGTGTACTTAATCTGACAAGGTCAGGAGCGGGATGTAACAGGGGATGTTGGTAAACTGCTGCAAATGAAAAAATGATAGAAATTCATCAGGCAGCGATAGAAAAATATGTTCTCTTAAATCAGGCCCTATACACAACATAAACCTTTTCTACTCAGGTGTTGCAAACCTGTGAGCAGGACTATTCAAAAGCTTTTTGCCTCCCAAAAACGTAAACGCTTGCAAGACTGGGATCCCAGCTTGCAGCAGAAGTGTTTCTCATGCCTCTGGAAGAAAGGCCTTGCTCCAAATCTCACTGAAGGCGACAGGAGGGCTTCCATGCCAGGGCTTTGGAGCAGATCCTGCCTGGTAAAGAAGCATAATATATTATATACCTAATTTTCAATACTGGGTAGCTCAAATATGTCTCTGGGCCAGTCTGTGCGATGCCGGAGGTGTTCCCCATTGCATGCCCAAGAAATGGTCACAAAATGTAATTTTTGTACACGGGTTTAACTTTGCGTAGAAAGATGGTAACATGCATGTTCAAAGGCAGGTTTTGTGTGTTTTATTTTGCTAGAAAACGGTTCCAGTGCACCCCGCACTGGTCCCCATATGCCATTCTAGACTGGTCTGTCATAAAAATCCCCCCTCGTGCTCAGAGAAACAGTGACCCCACATAAACATATGCTCCCCAGACAGTCCCAGACTTTATGGCATAATAAATGCGTTTGGGGAGATGCTGTGCCCTGCCGCTTCTAAATACCTCGGCTGGCTGGGAGGATGCTCAGTGCCGGGCAGGATTGGGCCTTTTTGTACACATGGCGCTTTCACTGACATCAGTGAGGGTTTGGAGCTTGAATCCAAAGACATACATGGGGCTGGCAGGAGGCCGGGGCAGGGGTCTAATCTCCCCTGACTGTGCATGTGAAACCGCTATTAATCTTAATGGGAGTGCCACACACTCATCAAGGGAAGAATAGATGAAAGGGAAAATCACAATAGATCATTAGATTAAGCAAATAAATATAAATGAATATTCGTTTGGCCTTTAAAAATATTTTCGTTGACGATAATGCAAATATTAGGAACGGTCTTTCAAATAAAGCCCCCTTGGATTGTCACCCTCCTTCGGTGAATAAGTGAAGAGTGACAGAGAAATAGCACTCGGGCACGCACCTCTCTTGGGGCGTTCAAGAAGACCCAGCTCGTGCTAAGTGCTTCCAACACACCATGGAAATAGGTTGTTATTTCTTCCCGGAGTCTGTATTTAAAAAAGATGATATTCCTCTTTATGCCCTGCATATTTTTCCCTGCCCCATGGAAAATGGATGATAGGGTCCTTCCCCCAGTTTGTGTTATGGAAACAGGCTGAGCCCCGCAGAAGGAGCAATGCCGGAGGAGGAGGAGGAGGAGGAGGAGGAGGAGGAGGAGGAGGCTTGGGGAGGTCTGGATACGCGGGGGCTGAGCAGTGCTCCTCCGAGGGGTTTTCATCCCTGCTCCTCACCACAAAACCAGCCAAAAAAGCAAGGGAGGGGGGGTTCCTCCGGGTGACCCCCATCATGGGGCAAACTGGGAATTTCCTCCCAGTTATCACTAGTCCTCTGGAATACAAAATGGGAGGGAGGCAACTTTACCTTTGCCTCGGCCTCTCTAAAACGACGTTGAGCACATAAATCGATACAAGAAGGTTTGCAGCACCAAAGCGTGGCCTGATCCTGCATCTGGCTCTCTGGGATAGAGGCAGAAAGGAGCTGACTGCAGGCCTGGAGGGAATTGGGAATATTGTCCTGCGGGGACGTTGAATCTATTTGCTTCTAAATCCACCAAAGAAGAGCAGGTCTCATTTCAAACGCTGATATCCAGAAAGCTGCACGCAGGTTTTATTAAATTTCCGTGTCCTTAAAACTCAGTGGAAAGGCAGGAGCAGAAGTCCATTTCTAACCTTTCACAAATACACTGATATTAAGAAGTTAGCCACTGTGGGCTGTATCATACTACCATTTTTTAAAGCAAAAATCAATGAAGAACCCTGCCTAAAATCAATGGGATAATTTGCCACATTAGTATTGCTTTCAAGCTAACTCACAGCAGTCTAACAGCACTGATTTTTGTTAAAGACAACAACATTTTTTCCCAAGTGATGCTTATAAGTCTTCTTCTTTCTTCTCATGTTATGGCACAGGACAAATATGATCTTTATTGGCTCGGTGCAAAGAAAACTTGTGCAAAAATTTTAATGAATGAAAATGTTCTCCTGTGAGAAATGCTTTCCCATTAGGATCCTGTATGATGAAGCGCAATGACTCTCTGCTGCGAATAATTTTCGCTTGGTCTGTCGTCTCTTCCAAATTATTTCCTACGTGCAAAGTCACCCAGAATTCAGAAGAAATTGGGCTCGTCGTGACGTAACGGGAGATGTGTGGGAACAAAAGGGCATTCCTTTATCCTTGCCTGCAACCTGAGCTTGGCGGCTTTGAAAGCTTCTCAAGTCTTCCACCAAACTCCTACCCCCTCTTTTCTTTTTTTTTTTTTTTCCTTCTTCTGAAAAGTAATTAATATAATCTCATCAGCGGACCTTACGCAACTGCTCACCTCACCTTCTTTCTTAGGGTAACAGCGGTCGTCCTGGGAAGTCCGCAGGGTCGCCCCGAAACACCACCGCTCCCCCTGCCCCGAGTACGGCTTTGGAGGATGTTTTTAAAGGCAGATCAAGTTGTAAATGGCAGGGATTTCTTCCAACGACCCTTGTCGGGTTGGCAGACCCTGGATTTATGCCCGTCCTCACCGTCCTGCGTGGGGCTGGATCTTGGCGTCTGCCCTGAATAGGGCTTTTGCAGGAGATGGGATTACTCACACGAGTAACAGCTTGTGGGGATTTGGCCTCCCGTTCCTGTTCAAAACGCATGATTTTTTAAAGCATAATTAAAGCGGTGCTATAAGCAATGGCTATCTGGCTGCGGCCTCTGGCATTTTTCACATTGCACGGGTAAAATAATATGTCCCGGTTAATTTGAGGGGAGGGCTTGTGGCTGGTTTTGAGTGGCCCTAATGAGGGCTAAACGCAAGGAAAAAAAAGGAGCGGTTGTGCGAGAAGAAATTCAGGTTTCCTGTAGACGCCTTCGGCCAGGGAGGATGACGTGGGGAATTCCCTCACCTTTTGGTACAGCGCTGAAGGACGTGATAGGGAGCTGGTGTAATCCTTGTCAATAAATGCAATAGTCAGCAAGCAAAATTGCCACAGCGCACACAGAAATTCAGTCTTCACTCACCATATGGAACAGCTGGGAAGAGTTTCAAAACTTTTCCTCCTCCCCTCCCTTCTCTTTATTATGATTTTTTTTTTTTTTCATATGCGCAGAAAACAAAAGAAATAAAACAACCTGACAACTTCGTGCGTTGTCTTGTGACTACGGGGGAAAAAAAAGAGAAAAAAAAAAAAAAAAGCCTGTGAAGTATCACTGCTATGTTTTAGTCTAATGCTACTTCTATCTTTTATCCTTTTTAATTAGAAGGCAAATTCTCAGACCGCCAGGCCTAATCCCTACACAGTGGAACAAAGCCCAGCAAAGTCTTTGAACACTGCCCAGCCAGGCAGCACAAACCCTAGTAACTGTTGGCAGTAGGGCTAGGACTCTGACCCTCTTCTTAGCCATTCTCTTCCAGCCCCTGATGCTCCCTGCCCTTCGAAACCTTGTCTGTTGTTCTTCTGTTTGGACTGAAAAGACAAAAGGAGAAACAATGTGGGAAACCTAGAGGATTGGCTAGGTGGGATGCGGGGGAGCTGGTGACGGATAGGAGAAAGTAAATGGAGTTTCACGGGAATGGACACAGTGGGGAGAATTGGATCACCAGATTATGTCTTTAGGTTCAAGAAATTTCTTCATCCCTCACTAAATCTTTTCATGGACAATGCCACTTTTAAACAATTGTTGCATTTCCAATTACTACAGGAGTGTTCAAACAAATGGCAAAACCCTTAATGAAAAGTTTGCTCATATTTTAAACTTTGGAGATCAAAATCCATAAAACAAATAGCTTTTACATGAGTTTCGCTCAGACACTTATGTCTCCAAATTATTTACACTTGTGATATTTCCAGTTGAGAGCATAATTTGTGCCTAGTCAAGCAAAACACGCAAATACATATAGATACATGAATTTCCAGAGCTAGCAGGAGCACTGCAGAATAAACATTTTGACTCAGATAGGCTCATGTCAAGCAAGCCAATATTAAAAAGCTCTGCCTGCTTTCTATTATTTTGGCTAACTACAAATCATTAAGAGAGAAAACAACAGATGTGGCTACAAGCACTCAAATATCTTCCAAACTGTGTCTGTGCACGTCAACATAAAAACCTGAATTACTGTAGTGTGTAGGGATGCTGGGAATGGCGATGCGATTATTTCAATATAGGTGTGTCATATGTAACTACTATGCCTAAGGAGGTAAAGAAAAAAAAAAAAACTAGCAGAAAAAAATAGCGCAAGCCCCCTGAGACCTGGGGTTTCACACAATTTTGCTTTCTCTTTAAAAATTTGAGACAGAGATTGGCTTTTCTCCAGCTGATGTAAAATGGGATGTCTCCCTAATTTACTTCATGGAGGATCTGACCTCTTTTCTTTCTTTTTTTTTTTTTTTTTTTTTTGGCACTTTGGAGTAGCATTTACAAAGGACAGGTTCTGATTTCGAAAAGACTAAGTCTGTTTAGGGAAAAGGGGCATAAGCTCCTCAGATATTTAAACACTTTTAAAGACATTTACCCTAAATCCTTACACTCATAGGCACTCACTTTTGAAAGCTAAAGTGGTGGTGTGTTTTTAAAGCAATTTAGTTAAACCAGTGCAAAACTCTTTGTGGACATCATAAATCAATTTAAACCTGGCTTATGCCGATTTAGCTTAGTTTAGCTACTAAGTGTCTTAAGCTAAATTGATAAGCCATTTTTAAACCCATTTAAGAATGTCTACACAGGGCTTTGTGCCAGTGAACTTAAATCAATTGAAAACCAATTTTAGCCGGTACCATTTTGAGTGTAGACAAGATTAGGCATCTTGAATAGGAATGTGTGCTGATCCCGGGTTTTCCTTATAACATCTCTGAGTCCCAGCACACTGTGGCACGACCAGTTCTGTGCTATGACTGTTGTGTGTGTTGCAGCATTTTTTTTGGCCATGCAGTAATTGCGGCATTGAGCTGCTTTAACCGATATTTGCCTGGTGGCAACAATTAAAGGCTTCAGCTGAGCCGGGCTCTGTTGTGCTTGGCAAAATGTTCATTGCAGCCTTTCACTCATAGGGTTTTGGTTCTACAGGAGGATGTAAAAGATGCAGAAGGGTCAATACTGTGTTGTAAGGTCACCCCAAGGGTCTCCTGCCAAATGGGTTTACTGCTTGCATGGACCAGGAGCTGCAGGCATGGGCTCTGTGGTGATCCTCATGGGCAGAAACGCCTACACAAGCAGTTTGGTGGGCAGATGAAGGCAGTTACCTCCTTTGGAGTGACGAAAGTTAGGACCTTGCCTTGCAAACATCACCTTGGCCTGGAGGACCAGGGTAGGAGACATCCCTGGGTTCAGGTCAGAGATAGAAACAAGAGGATGCTGGGGTCACCCTGGCCTGGTTGCTGCAGGTTTCCTCTGGTTTGGGGCATCCAAAATGGACATGGATATGAAGAAGGGCCTTTTTGTTCCCCCGTGGGCAGAACTGCTTGGGGGTGCTTTCCCTAAGATGGTACCAAAAGGCCACCAATGTGGGCAGTGGCCACAAAAGCTGTCTCTCAGCTTGGTCCTGTTCACATCTCACACGTGTGAGGGACCCAGATGACTGCAGGCACCCATGGGAAAGGTGCATCAGAAGATTGACATCGTCTTTTCCATCAGTGTGTCCTGTAAGGATCAGGCATGGAGTACCATATGCAGGGCTAGACCCAAATTCAGGGAGCTACGAAAGGATGGCAGATTTTAAGCTTGTGTGTGACCTGGAGCACAGTGCTATGACTCCAATAATTAAATTTAAGAATGCTCTTAAACACCTTCCTGAACTGAATCCAGTTGGGCTTCTACTCTTAAAAATGAATGTTGCACGCTCAAGCAAGGGCCACCTCAATACAAAACACAGTTGCCTTTGTGCGTGTGCTCGAAAACCTTCGATTGAGCTCCTCCGGGAGTGGGAATTCGGTATGACTGCCCAAGGATGCATGGGGTAGGTGGTTTTGGGTAGTGGCTGTGGCCATGAGGATGTTGGGTGGGAGGGTTGTACTCCACCGGTGCAGCGTGAGCAGCTCTATCCGTGCCGTACATCGCCGACTCCATGCTACTGTCAGGGGGTAAAAGGGATTTTTTTATTAAAACCTAATCAAAGGCTGGGGTGGTTTTGTGCCTGTTGCCAAACGGATCTTTTTTTTTTTTTTTTTTTTTTTTTTTTATAATGAACCGACCAATTTAAGAAAAATCCTGCAAATTCTGACCAAATTCCGGTCAGATTTAAACTCAAGAAAAGAATTACCGTTTGTCCTACACTAGCATGTTTTGTTCACCGCAACTGGTGCTTTCTTGTCGCATTGTCATCATGTGTTTGGTTTCTGCAGAAGTATAAACGAGCTGTGTACCCAAACGAAGCAGGAGCAGGTGAATAGAGATATTTCCAGTTTCTTTCAGTAAAAAAAAATCCTAGATGGTGGATAAAATTGATGTGATATCTCACAACCTGTAACTTTTTGCTTTCCATCATCGTATCAGAGGCAATGGTGTTCCTTT
>NW_009615810.1:0-2800 GCF_000690535.1 Cariama cristata | reverse complement strand
ATGCCTGTGCCACTGTCCATGTATGCGTGGTGGAGAGGAGCTGCAAGTTTTGTAATCTAACCGCGCACAAATTTCCAAGTGTTTTTCCGTGCCATTAATCTTAATATTGAGTGCTCTAATCTGTTTATAGCGCACAATACACTCTACACCACCCCCACACACCTTTAATAAAAATCTTCTATACATGTCTGGGCAAACAGCATGCATAAATAATGGCCGATTTCCATAATGCAAAACAAACAGCTACTGTAAATTTATTTTTATTTCCAGCCTCCCTGCATCCCTCATCGGGTGGAGCCTCCTTGCCCCGGAGTGAAAGGGATCAAAGATAACATTCTTCTCTGTCTGGGTGTACTTTGTGGACCTGCCTCCCAACCGCCGGATGAAAGGAACTCGCTAAACTGTTGCCATTTTGCAACATCTGCTATAATTCCCCTAAATCCAGATTTGTCTGACACAGAGAGCTCCTGTTCTTACATCACTGCCATGTGACAGTATAACACCAGTCACATCAAGCTTGAGGATTCCAGCTCCGGGCGATGATAATATGAAGAAAACCTTTTTTGCCTAGGGCAAAACACTTGTAGCAAAGTATTATTCATCTGGCCAATTTAAATCTTCTCTCAAAAAGGTACCCAGAAACATATGCAGCGTGCCTTTGTAAAAGGCTTGAGCTGCTCATAGGCAAATGACCTGAACCAAGAGTACAAAACCCAATGTCCTAATTAATTACTGCTAAGCAGCTCTGATACACAGAAAAGAAATGCTGGTACTAATCCTTAACCCTGTCCTACATTCTTAAAATAGCCAAAATATTGCTGACAGCTAGGAAAACAAAATTGCCTCTGATTTAAAGGTTTTGGACCCCGGCTTAAAAATAAGATCAGAATAAAAACATTTGAAAAGAGCGATTTTGGAAAAGTCGTGTTGGAGCACATACTCTGGCTCCACAGCGGCGTGGTCCCTTCTTTTGGGATGGAAATAGTGCCAGGGAAGCAAAGCCCAGCTAAAGCCCCTCTGGGTCCATGTGTCCCCCTTTGCTCTGCAGACCTCCGAGGTTCAGCTCCGCAACACTGGGCTGTTTCTCCCGACGAGCACAGGTTGTCTGAACACTACCTTTAATTTATGACAGGGCAGAATGACATCAAAATCTGTAAAGGTAATGCCATCAGAGCCCCGCTTACTGAAGCAGACGCTTGGAGCATTTATTGGGACATAATCCTTCAGTTTGCAGGCAATGATGTTGAAAACTAGATTCCGTGTCGACTAATCACAGCCACGTTTTCTCACCAGTTTTCTGGGTATAGCAGCTTGGTCTGGTAGTGGGGAAATTCACATTTTACTAGATTGGGTAATTACGTCTCTCATGATGGAGCTGGTCAGCGTTGGGCGGAAAAGTGGTCTTTTTGTGGCTTGGGAGGGCAGGGAGGAATCCATTTTAGAAAAGAAACAGAACATCAGCTGGAGGGAGAGGTTTGCCTACATTTTCCTTTAGAAATGTCACTGTTTTCAGGCATGGAGATAACCACAACGAACACAAGCATCCTTTTGGTAATTTCGTGTTAAATGTCTCAGACACCCATTCAGTTCCTATTTCTGTGACCACCTCACTGTTTCCACATTTATTTTCATGTCTCAGCAAGGCAGGGAAACCCTGTTATCTTTATTTTCAAGTGAGGAAAGGATGCTAAGAGACTTACCTGAGGTCATGCAGGCCTGCACCACCTCGAGGAGGAGGACCCATGTCCCCCGCATCCTTAGACACATCCCCCAACCACAGCCACAGCTCACAGCTGGTAATTGCCACGTCACATAACCATGGTTCTGTTTAGCAAAGGACTTTCCATGAGGCTCAATTCCCTCGTAAGAGTAACACAAAGCTAGTGTAGACTTTATATGGAGTTCAAAGGAGACTTTCTACTTGGCAATACTATTCTCTATTTCTTTCTCCATCTCAGCATTGATTTGACAGTGAGGGGTGTTTTTTGGTCAAGAAACACTGGTATCAGACACTCAGTGCTCCTCGGTGCTGTCCTGAACTGGCTCACAGCAAACCGTTGAATATGGTCATTGTGTTATTGGTACCCAGGGATGGAAACCCATGAATAAAGGCTGCATCTTCTATGGAATCAAGATATGAATTTCCCTTGAAGAGAAAGGAAAACCTTTTCCTTGGGTGCAGCCCCACTCCCTGCATGTGGTCTAATCCCGCAAACTGGGCTGTGATCCCACGGGCTGGCATTTGTGAAGTGACTCGGTGACTTCAAGTGAAGGACCTGGTTAGCAGAAATTGGGCTCTGAAATTTTTCTCTGACAACCAGACCAGGCCAGGAGACTCCAGTGGGTTTATTGACCTGGGGGAATGCTGAATTATTTTCCCATGAGCCTTTCCCTTCTGCCCATGCCACCTTCCTGCAGGCTGTAGCTCTCATGAAAGCCCCAGCTAAAGCTTTGCGTTCCTTGTCAGTAAGGACGTGTCAGCAGTCCTTTACCACTTTGCTATTACAAACTTAATGCCTAAGTGATGTCCTCAGTGATGACATAGCTTAGTGACGACATTGAGTGCCTAAGCGCGGTGCCAGAGACATGCAACACCTCTGCTTGGGGGGTAATTCTCTTGCCTGGTTTTGCTTTTCATGCCATGCAGAGCACTGACTTCTGTTTCTGAACATACATTTTAGGGACAAGTGCCTGCAGATGCAATGAAATCCAGTGTGCCGCAGAATTACAGACTGGTTGGGGTCGGCAGGGACCTCTGGAGATCACCCAACTCAACCCCCTGCCAAAGCAGGGTCACCTA
>NW_009615809.1:0-910 GCF_000690535.1 Cariama cristata | reverse complement strand
GAGCTGTAAGGAATGCTGTTAGAGAAGTGAGTCAGTCTGGAATGGATCCATGTAAAGAAGCAGTGTTCTTTCATTATTTTTGAACCAAAAGAAATGAATAGGCAATAACAGGCTGCTCTTGGAAATTGTAGCAGCTGAAAATGGTTGCGAAAGGACAATGCTAAGCAGGCTTATTTAATGGCTGTGGGTAGTTAGAGCCATTTGAATAGAACCCACTTTTTTTTTTTTGGGTCCTGATAGGTGTCACAGAGGGCTAGAATGAGAAATAATGGTTGTGTGTGATAATTTAAACTGAGGTAAGCCTCTGTGGGGAAGTTGTTGATAGCTTTAGGTAGATGTAGCTGCGGAGCTGTGAAATGGAGATGTCTGTGTGCCTGGCTCTGTAGTAGAAAAAAAATGTGTTAAAGTTTATGAGTAGTTCTTAAGGCATGGAGGAGACTTGTCAGGCATAAACGATGTCTGAACAAACCAGTGATGGTTGTGAGGTGGTAGCGGGTGTCAATTCAGTAGGAGTGGTAATAAAAGGAAATGTGGAGCTGGGCAGCTGAGAGGGAATGCTGATAGGGTTGCAGTAGGTGACTGTCATGTTGGTGGGAGTTAGAGGGTGTCCTTAGTAGGGTTGCAAGGTGTTTAAAGAAATGGCTGTAATAAAAGTGTAATGGAGATTGCCTTGTTCTCGTTTTGTTTTGTCACTCTGCTTGTTACTGTTATTTTGGTCTGCAGGTTTTTGTGTTTGTCTGTTGACCTTGGTTATGTGTTGTTGGTTTTGTGTGTGTTTGGCAGCAGATGCATGTCTTTTGAATTTTTTTATTGAGCTTTTTTTTCTTCTTTTGTCTGGTTGTTGGTTTGCTGTTTAGGGCGGTGGTTGTGCCCTTTGTTGTTTGGGCTGTTTGGCAATTTGAATAAATAT
>NW_009615808.1:61763-63448 GCF_000690535.1 Cariama cristata | reverse complement strand
TTTCATTATTATTGTTTCATCAAAGTAGTGTTGATTTCCAACCCGTAAATCTCTCACCCTGTTCTCTGTCCCTTCCCCTCCCGGGGGGAGGGAGCATTTAACCGAGAGCGGCTGCCGCCCGTTTTAAGAGCTGGCCCGGCCTTAAACGGTGACACCGAGGGATGGCTGGATTTCACTGGAGGGGAAGGCTGGGGATCTTGGCATGCCCGTGTCAGGGCCGGTCCCAGGCCTGATGGCACCTTCCCAACCGCTTCCTGACATAAGGAAGTACCTCCTTCTCCCTGCTGCGCTGGTCTCAACGCCTCTGGTACTGCAGGATGTGCAAAACAGTTTTACTGTACCGTGCCTTAGGGCAATACCCTAATTAGTGAGTGGTTGCAGAAAGGCATAAAAACATATGTACTTTTTGTCCAGTGGTGTTTCATGAGGCACAGCTGTGAAGTCCAAAACGTTGCAGTGACCAAAATTTGGGCACTGTAGTTCTTCACTGATTGCAGGGATGTAGCACCGGCTGTGACAAAATGGAGTTGATAAAACGCAGACAGTAGCCTACAGGACAGGCGAAGCTGCTGCTGTAAGTTGCATAAACTCACTTAAGCCAGCTTTGCATTAGCCAGGATAAGTAGTGTTGTAGTGTGGCCTTGGCAAGACATCCCAAAAGCTTGACTAGTTTTACACTTCAAACAAAGCGTAACTGCTGTCGATCGCAGCATTATTAAAATCTAGCTATCTGATTTTAAAACCAGGTATATATATTTGTAAGGATTCCCACCACATTTTTAGATCACAGGTTACAAATACTTCTTAAAAAAGGTGCAAATTTCCCACCTTGTTCTGGAAAGGTGCCAGCATACGTCTTGCTGTGCTAAATGTCGACAATCCTTACACGGAATGACTTCTGCTTTGGCTTTTGGACTTATAATCTATATTACTGGAATTCCATTATTTCTACTAAAATTATTTCAGCACACAGTTATTGATTCATCTTTTATAATAAAAAATGTAAAAGCTTTATATATTGATATACAGCTCTGGATGAAGCCAACACTACTACCAAGGCATTTAAATGATGCCTGGATAAAGCATGCATAGATCAGAAATAAAATAATTGTTGCTTCTTAGAAATCTACCCATAAGTTCCTATTTATTTGTTTTAACATTTTGCGCAATTGCAAAGTCAAAAAAGGAATAATAGCTGTTAATCTGTTTTTTCTCAGAGGCCTGAAGATAAAAGCTGATGGGTAGAAATGTAGGTAATCAAAAAACATCCATTAAATTGTGTGAGATCAAAATCTGTAGAAATGTACCACGTCTTTTAAGCAAGCAATGAAGATAAAAAGGGCATCAGATTGTTGAAATCACATAGCAGCTATACAAGTAAAATTCATTGCTAGATTGCTGCTTCCAGGTCATCGGAGACACAGTTTGTTATCTGCAGGTTAAAGCATCTGCAAGTTTTATTTCACTTTACTTCAACAGGATCCAGAAACTAGGTATTCATCTGCCTGAGCCCTCTGAAGACTTAATTTCAGGGCACACATATACACCAAAATAGTCAGCCTCCATACAAAGCATAACGATGGCCCCTGCTGTTTCCTTTAACACAAGTGTGTGTCAGCACCAACCATTACTGATTATATTGCCTCCTTTCATGTCATAGTCCAACATTTAAAGCTTTTCAGCAG
>NW_009615808.1:47041-61732 GCF_000690535.1 Cariama cristata | reverse complement strand
AGCAGGATATGGAAGATTTCATTCAGTTCTCTCATATCTTAGAGGAGCACACAAGGGATCAAGGGGAAGAGAATGGACTGTTTCTTTTACTGAAGCTACATTCCTCAACAAAAATATAATCTCAGACTGAGCCAAACTTGTCTAGGATTTTTGTCTTATTATCCCTACCACAAGGATATTTTCTAGAATTAACATGGAAATCATCCTGGAATAAAATACAAAACCAAACTAAATGTATTTAAAATTATCTCACTATCCATTAAGATTATACTTTATATTCTTAATGGTAATAGGACATTCAAGATAATTAGGAAAAAAATCATCAAGGGGAAAAAACATTTTTATAGTGGGAAAAATACCAAAGATTTTTACTTGAAATATTGATTTTATAAAACTATCAGTCAGTCTTGCAAACCTAGCAGTTTCAGCTATATTTCAAAATAAAATCAGAAAACAAAGAAGAAAAAAGCTGCAAGTCACAACTTCCTCTGGCTTAATCACGTATTCTGCACAGTTACTTTGAAAACATTTTCTCCATTTGTATCACTCCCAGTGCTTTAGAACTGTGTGATTAATATTGTAATCAATTCCTCATTTTGGCTCAAGTTACTCATAGAAATATTGATATTATTTTTTTTCATGCACAATGTAGCTGGACAAAAGGAAGAAAAGCTCACGTAAATAAAAAAGTCTCTGTTAATATAAGCTCCTTCACTACAGGCTATCTGCTGTTCCCAAAACCAACATCTTTCCTAGCTCTGTCAAGGAGTTTTCATCTCACACTTCTCAAAAGCTGCAGTATTAGATACTGATAAATGCTATATTTTCTTTGCTGATTGCATCAAATATGTATCTGTGTAAAAGAACAAATCTAAATAGCATGCCAAACAATGAACTCAAAGCCCTAGTGAATTTAGGTCCTGGATATTTACTGACATTAGAGGAACGTTATTTTACTGGTCACTTGTAATTATATAGCAATGACCTTGGGATTTCTGAATTTCACAGCTCCCTTCTGCTCTTTCTGTTCCGTTTTCTGTAGGCTGTTGCAGAAATCCAAAATTAGAATTGTAAATTAAGGTATTACAGAAAAGCCACTGGATTGGAAATCATACCTACTTCACAAAAGTCAGGTTCATTTTACAGAGTTTATTTTCCTCACAACAGTGCAGTGGCAAACTGCGGGTATGGATAGCCCCACAAGTAATCTCTCAAATGCGCTCTTCATTGCAGTGATTCCTGCTTTTGATAGTGTCTTCTCATATTTTGTATTTGCCCTTTAATAAGCCCTGCTTCCTCATACATAGCTCCTCTCCTCTTCCTTCTCACTTCTTAGGAGTGTTTGGGTTTTGGTTTTGGTTAAGGTTTTTTTTTTTCCACTTTAGTACATGTTTATCCTACATGTCTAATTGGCTGTTCCTTTTCTTGAATCTCAGTTAAATATTTCTTCAATTCAGTTTATACCTTGCAGGGAACATTGTGGGTTCGCATGTAAAGGTATAGATGAGTAAGCAAGCTGCAAGCAGTCCAGGAGGCTCTTGGAGTGCTTTGAGGGTAAATTCTTAGTCCAGGTGATAGACAGCCCAACTATATGACCATTCTGGTACCACACATCTATTTCTCTCTGACTCTAAAGCTGGCTTTGATAATTCTCTAACACAAAGGCACTTGTCGCTGAGTTGTTGAAATGCCTTGCCTCCTCAAAACTGTACAAACTGCATCTTTTTAGAGTTTGTTCTATCAAAGTATGACTTATTTGTCAATGAGCGTATGTTTGGTACCATCTCATGCTAAAATATGTAAATATATTGCTAGTGAACCTTTTATGAACTTCACATCTTCCGATATTGTATATTCAGCTATTTGTGAACCTTTTATGACCTTCACATCTTCCAATATTGTACATTCAGCTATTTGTATTTCAGAAGTTTACCTTTTCTTCTAGAAGCTTAGGTGCTGTAAAACAAAAATTGCAGCCCCCCAGATATAACAGAAATAACACGGAAAAAAAGTCACACTGAAAAAGCAGGATGTCATATACAATTCTTTTGACATTCCCAAATGGTATAGTAACTTACCAAATCCATTAACATGATGCCTATAATCATACACGATCACAGAAATGCTGTTACAATCTTTAATCAGTCAAAAGACTGAAAATACCTGATGAGGAAAAGATATCATTGGCAAAGCTTATATGTTTGGTTATTTAAAAGAAATGTACTTTCTACATTCCAGCGGTAGCTTTGAGTCAGGCATGCTGGTGAGCTTTTGTTTCAGTTAGTCAAAACACTCAGCTGGAACAGATATTTGGAGAAAACTGGGGAAAATGAGGGAGATGGGGAGTGATTTTGCTCTGACCGAGCACCTTCCTCCACAACCGCTGTAGAAGGACAGCTGGACAGGGTCACCAAGCCACCCAGCAGAAGAAAGTACCTTCTGCAGAAGAAAAGAAAGCATTTCAATTCAGCTAGCTAGATACTGCTGCTTTTACACCATTGTCTATGGCCCATCTAGTGTCCCATTTACAAACAACAAAAGATGTGTGAGGGACAAATAGTCATCCGTGAATCCTTCCTCCTCTTCTGTCTGCCTTTTTCCTGCGGAAAAGGGAACCTCGTTGTCCATGTTCCCCTCTGTAGCTACGGTCACAGACCTAGCGAGGGAATTAGGAGCACTCTGCAGCTGGGAGCTGGCACTAGAGCCAAACTTTGTACAATTGCTTTTGCTTAGAATAGGGTTGGCAGAAGTGGTTTCTGCTTTGAGACACTTGGTGGATATACATATGTACTGGAAAAAAATTTCTATACTGTCCCTGTAATAAAGCCCTTCAGGAGAGAACATCTATCTCAGTTTTTCCTGCAGAAGAAAGCCTCTCCCCTTTCTCCAGATGCAAATGCCGGTAATCACAGACTGGTTGGGTTTAGAAGGGACCTCTGGAGATCATCTCCAGATATTTCAACCCCCCTGCCAAAGCAGGGTCACCTACAGCGAGTTGCACAGGATCTCGTCCAGGTGGGTTTTGAATATCTCCAGAGAAGGAGACTCCACAACCTCTTTGGGCAGCCTGTGCCAGGGCTCTGCCACCCTCAAAGTACAGAAGTTTAATCCCAGCTTAGCTGCAGCTGTGCTGATAAAGAGGGTCTGGAGAGGGGAGCGAGAGGTCAGAGGGCTCTACAGTGAAGATGCCTGTGCAGTTAGCTGGGCCTGTTAGGTGAGGTGTCCCAGGGTCTTCAGGTTTGGGGAGGTAAGTCTTATCAGATCTCTGCAACTGTGCAAGGGGGAAGAGTAGTCTTTATGAAAAGCTAACACGTTCTTACAGTACTCGACTCACAAGTGTATGAGATAAACAGATAAGGGTACTGCAGTACAGCTTACTGTTTGGAAAGAGCTGCTGTAGATGAGGTCTTTTCTGTCTTTCTGTGCTTAGGCTGCTTAGATATTCTTGTACTTTTCTAAGAGGTCCTTTAGTTTGCTTTTCTCTGAACTCAGGGAACCTGGATGTTGGTGTTAAATAAGGACTATATCCTTCAAAGGTAACGGTTGCCCTGTAAAACATAGATGTCTTATTCTCAGTTGCACTGTCTGCAAAGCATACTGACAGAGCTTTGAGAGCAATGTAAATTAAATATAATTAAGCTAATTAGTTCATTTGCACAGTTAAATCTTTTGGATTGTAGGATTGACATACATAAAGGAGGATTTATGTTTTAAATGCTATGTTCTGAAGGCTTATTGGTACATTGATTATTCACATTGCTATAATACAAAACATAAAGTTTGGCCCTCAAATGGCTGAGAAAGCAAGAGGTTCACTTCTCGGGATATTGTTTGTAAGTATGAACTATATAGTCTTCATGACTGTGGATGGCAATGTGGCCCCAATTTTACTTTCAGTGCTTTGTTCTGCACTTCTGGTGTTTCACTAGGGCAGCAAAACAGCTGATGATCTAGTCACTATCTTCAGCTGAAAATTTGCTTTGCTTAATGAGTGACTCTTAGTTATAAAAAATCACCCTTGACATACTTATTGTCTTGTGGGTCTTTGATTTAATAGAGAATATAAAACATTCTATTCTTAATTAAACCAAGGAAAATTCCCACATTAGGAAAGGGCAGATCTCTGAAACCCATACTACTCAGTACTTGGAGCAGCATGGTGGCAGGTGGAGTTTGAGACTAAAACTTAGAGGTGCCTTTGCTCCCACCTGTACTGAATCTGCTTGGAGCTTATCAGCTGAAACACTGAGCATGCTAGAGACAGAGTTTGAGGTAAAATATTTGTTAACCTCCAAGAGAATAACTGCAGCCTGTGGGTAAGTAAACCTTTTCCTCAAGCTGAAAAGGAATTCTAAGTTATTTCTGCAGTAGCAATGATTTACAGCTTAATGTATTTTTATTTTTAATGGTAACACTTAACAATGGTGAAGCATACAACTATGATTTGTTGACTTCTATGAATTTCCTTCTACGTAGCACCTAGAGTGAACTATAGAAAAAAGCCTACAGGCTGCTAGAACTTCGCTAGCAACACTCATCTGAAAGTGCTTCATAATTACCATTATTTAATTCTAAGCCCTGTATACTCTGTTTAATTTCTAACACTTTGTAATAGAAACACAAGGTAACTCTTCTCAATAACATAACAGCCATAATAATTTGGATTTAGTGAAACAGTACATTCATGTCTTCTGTTAGTTTGTGGTGTGGGTGGCACAATGTTGGTTGAATGTTTAGGGGCAGGGGGGGTGGGGGTGTCCCCCTTAGATCTGACAAGTAGGTTCCTACAGTTTTAAAACTCTGCAATTTTAGATACTCTTTAGACCAGAGCCAGAAAAGTTGCGAGCATTTGTCGGTAACCAGTAAAGAAGTCAAATGGCTCCCTTTCTATTCCAGTGAATTCAGTTTAACCTGCTCATTCCTTGGAACTCACGGGCAGAGTAAACATCTGCATTGTAAGCCCTACTACAGCTTTCTGTGATGTTTTGGGAATTTCAATTGTAGAATTGCTGTAATTAGAAATACAAGCAAATACTGTTCATCCTAATGAAGTTGAATCTCTTCTCAAAGTTGTTTGAAAAAAAAAGATGTATTTCTAATGTGTTATTTCTTTCCTCTGTAAGGAATTAGTGTATAAAGCCTATTGTTTTCTTGAACAAAGAGTTCTAAAACACCAAAATGTCATAGCCTTTTACATTTTAGCCAAGAGGGAAGTACTTATTGCCTTTCTAACGCCCAGAAGTGTTTCTTTAAGGAAGAAGTAAAAATGCTTTCAAGGGAGGTAAGCCCAAACTGTTTTCAAAAACTAGTAATGTCCTATTCAATGTTTTGTTCTAATAATGAGTTTGCCTCTCCTCCTTTTTTCTGCTCTTTATTCCCAAGTTCAGTTCAGCAATGTGTGTGTTTATAACTCTAGCTTACTGGTTTAAATATAATTATGCTGAGAGAAAGGGCTGGAAAGTGCTGCTGCTTCTTTAGGTATTATTATGAATGTAGAAGAAATTTAGAAGAGGGAACATCTCGGTGGATTTTTCCATAAAGCAAGTGTTTGCAGCAGAATTAACTTTAATGAATATGTTTGCTAAAAGTCCTTGAAAAAGAGGAAGGCTGGAAAGTGACAACTCCCATTGAGGCAGAGCTTCAGAAAATGTATGTGGGTGGTCTGTACCACGTTTTGGGGTTTTCCCTGTTTACCCTGAGGCAGAAAATCTGGAGCTTTTGTAGTGCATCAGACTACTTTTTGAAGAAACAGCTTGCTTGATTTATTGTATTATCAGGTAAAAAGAGTCTATTCAAAAAACATACGTGGTTCCTACATATCTCAAATAGAGGTGACTAAATCAGAAGCAGAAAGCCACAGAGGAAACTATACTAGAAAAAAACCTTTCTCTAGAACATCAGCTCTGTCTCATCCTGCATTAAAGAGATAGAGCTTTTATTTTAATTTTCCTTGAAATTTTATTTCTCTTAGTCTTCACATTCTTGATTTAATTTCTTCCTTTAATTTTACCACCTTGGAAGTCCTTTTCAGTTCAAAGTATCTAGGTGTTAGCTTAACTCTTAAATAGTTGCTTGAGGCAAATGTGGTTTTACTTGATCTACTTCAAAACTAGTCCCCGCCTTATAAAAGTAATCTTTTATAGGTCCCTAATCCGTATAATCAATTTTTGCCTGTACACTGCCTAGTACTGCTGTTGGTACCGTAGATGCCAACATACTTCTTGGGGCTTCCATGGCCAAGAACCTTTTGTTTTAACCCCTTCTATATTTTGTAGCCTTTTATATCAGAAATCAAGAGTCTGGCAGTTCATAATATGTATTTTAGACAACTTTGCCATAGCAACAATGTGGACTTTGCTTTGGACTATGATATAGATTTTTTTTTCCTGTTCTCTTAATTCACCGTTTCGTGTATGTGTCCATGCATGCACATATTTCCTTAGTCTGAGAGGCTTTCTTTCTTGGGTATCTGGCATAGCTGCTGACACATTACCAGTGCTCCCTGACCTGTGTCATCCTGGCAAGCTGTTAAATGTATTGAGCTATTTTAAAAAAAAAAAAGAAAAAAAAGAAAAAAGCTTCTTTGAGGGCGGGTAAAATTTAGCTCCTTGTCTCCACTTCATCTCCACTGACCAACTCATTTTGAATATATTTTGCTGTGCTGATGAGTGAGCATCACTGTGCATGAGGATGCTGGGAGCCTTCACATCATAAAAATTATTTTTAACAGTGTGGTTGTGTATGTGATAGAGTAAACCATGATCTACTGTCAACGGTAAAGTCAGGAGCCAGATAGGAAAATATTTAAAGTCTCAAAGTATTTAAATAAGGAGAAAAATCTGTGAAAAGTCTTATTCCCATACAGTACATGTTTCCACTCTTTGCTCGTTCAGATTTGTTTTCTTTAGCATTACTCATGAAGAGTGGTTAACGTGTAAAAATAGTTATATAAATTACATTGCGCATTTTTCTGTATTTCAGTGAGTGACCAGATTGCTACAAAGGAACTGTATTTATAAATTTCACTTCCCCTTACTTGAGAAACCACCAGTTATTATCTAAACTATAGCCAATGTTTGGTTTCAAACAGATTTGCCTAACTAAAACTGTACTTTTCAGGCCTCTTGCAGTATTACGACTTAAGAAAAAAAAAAAAAATTAAGGAAAAAAAAAAATTGGACTATTGATGACAGTTCTCTGGACCTGGCTGTGTTTTGTGCAGCAGCTTTCCTTGGGTTAGACCGGTGTCCATGCACACAGCCCAGCTTTCGCCTGCTGCAGAGCAGAGCCCATCCTTTAAGGGAGAGCCCGAGGAGCCGGTGTGATCCCAGCAACTTTCCTGTGTTTATGTGCCAGAGGAGGGGATAGAGAGGGAGACCTAGCGCAAAGGAGAGTAAGGGAGGAAGGCAGGGGAGAGAAGAGAGCTTGCTTCATGCACTGCTGAAGTCTGTCAGAAGCAGATCACACCAGCAGTGCGCTGGCTGGTGTGCAATTTAAGGGACCACGTTCATTGACTTTATTCATTGAATCGCTGAAGGACAGATATGACATCCGACTGCTGCTTCTATATGTTCTTGCTTATTGGTACCAAGGGTAAGTGTACCTGGCTTTTTTTCTCGGTTTGAACATTACAAAACAGCTGATAAACTTCACTAGTGGATTTTTTTAAAAACTATGATATCTCAGTGTTATTTTACAGTTTTTCATGGCAATTATTCTTTGATAGAATCGAAATGTAATGCAGCCTCTCAAGGTTACTATCTACATGTAAGGATCAGATATTTTTGTACTTAATGCTTTGAGAGTTACTATTAATAGTTATGTGCTGAAATTAAAAAATAAGAAACAGTTTAAACATTGCATAAATACTTGCTGTAAATATTTAATGAAGGTACATATAGACCCGACTCATTTCAGATGCTGTGAAATCCACATTTTAGACTCATTTCAGTAGTTTGCAAGTGCTACTAGAATTGGTAGCTCTCAAAAAGCAGATTGTGTTCAGATAGCAGGAATTTTTACCCTCTGTTTCAGCATGATAGGCAGTGTAGCATGAAAGAATGAAACTGAATTAAATTAAAGTTTTTCCTTCAGATGCAAATCATTTCAGTGTGGTGGGAGTTACACCTGACCTTCTGCTTACTTTAGTAATGTTCTCTTCATTTCATTCAAGTACCCTGTCTGTAAGCGCTGCTTTCGGCTTGGGTAAGGCTGTCCCTGTGAAGCTGCTATACTGATCTATATGTTGGATTTTCCTAATGATTACAATTTTCTTTAGTTGTAATATTTATGTTAAAAAATCGCTTTTTGTTGCACAATGTCAATACTAAAATAGTGTTTTGTTAGTTTTGTAGATGAAATAGCTACCCTTTGCAATATCAACTGTTTGTTAAACTAATAGGAGCACAAGGTTGAATTCTGCCACCTTCTTTTGTATTGAACAATATCTTGCTCTCCTGCTTTTAAATTAAACCTGTTGGGGTTTACATGTGCCTACTATGCTGCTTAACATAAGATTTGTGAGGGATATAGCCCACGTTAGGAGTCTGGGAAATAGAGCTCCACTTACAGTTATTTTTACTGTTGCAAATCTTTGTTAAATCTGTGGAAAAAGTCTAAGCAGTTCTATCATGTTTCGGAAAAATATATGATATGTTAGCTGCAAGCATGAAAAAACAGTGGTATTAATGTATTTGGAATTAAGAAAACTATAATAATGAGATCTTATTAAGCCTGTGAACAAAGTCTGGCTTCACATGCACCCACGTTATCCATGAGCAATAATCCAGTATTTAAAGGTACTTCAAGGCATGCAGAATAAGAGCTAAAGGATTTCGACAAATTAAGCCTTTCACATTACTGTTTTCTATATCAAAACAGTAAACTGTTGAAACATTCATACAAGATGTGCAAATCGTCATTGTATAATTTCTGCTGGGTTAAATTCATCTCGGCTGTGGAATTCATAAAACCTATCGAAATATTTTAAAGCATATTGCAAAATAGGATAGCAGATGAGGACTGGGAATGACTACAGGCCTTCTAGTATTATAGTTATGATGGCCCTTACCTTTTTTAGCTGTTTATTGGCTCATCACATATAGTGTATTGTAACACTTAACAAATCTAGGTAAGCCATGTGGTTTTCTAAGAGAGAGAAGCAGTGCACTTCTAGATTGGGGGGTTTATTTGATTTTTAATTTCTACAACTCACAGATGCTCCTAATTATTTACAAAGTAAAATGAGAAATATCTGCCATACAAAACTACTCTTGCCTGACCTATCCATGTCCATTCAATCTATATCTGTTGAATTTTCCATTCAATAGCTAAAGTTGCACACAAATAACTCCAATAGCTCTTTTATTTTTCTCTCTTCCTTCAGATTTTTCGTTCCTTTTTCTTAGGCGCATACCTTTCCTTCCAAAATCCAAATAATCAAACTAATCCAAATAATCAAGCTTTTTATGCACCAGCAACTCTCGGCAACTACCTGACTGCTTTCCCACATGGAATACAGTATTCCGTGTAGGGGGTTTCTTTGACAACAAAGCAGCATCTATACTGTCGTTTTTGCCAGCGCAACAGCATCAATTATAACGTGGAGAGAAGTAAATTCCAGTCTCTGGTTGTGGGACTGGCAGCATCGAAATGGGTAGCCAGGATAAACATCTGCCTCGATGGCTTGACCATCTTCAGAAGCTAGCAGGTCACTTAGGCACTGGGCCGGCATTGCACTGGCTACTGCCACATCTTTTTTTCTTAGTAAAATAATCAACTGTAATCACTGCAACAACCATAGCACACATTCGTGTCCTCAGAGTCACTTTGATTAGCTTTCTGGGGACAAAAACTATTTTGTCCTCCTGGGCTTTGGCTAAGTGACAGGCTCTCAAACAATTCATTTATCAATCATTAGGAAAAACAGAAGAACGTTGGTATCTAAAACTATTCAAAGTGAATTCCAAAAGGGATTTGGCAGGCTCCTTGTGGAAAACAATTGCGACTGTTACTATTTTAACCCTGTATACTCTGTGCCCCTACCTGAATTTTTCCAATCCTATTTCTTCTTGTGCCTGCAGTTCCCCTTCCCTCCTCTTTCTGTTCTTCCCCTCATTTTTTTTTTTCTACTTCTCTTACCCTCACTTCAAAGTGCCAAGGAAAACTTTCTTAAAACCATCTGAAACTTGTTAGCCCTTCTGGTGCCGCATGCATATGACAGCTGTTTTCAAGGCCAAGGTCTCTTATACCAAATGCTTTCTGTCAAATGTGGGAGAGAGACCATCCCAAAAAGTGCAAGTGTATGATTGTGCAGGGAAGTGCTCTTGTTTACATTGTTTGTAACTTCACTTTTCTATTTATAAATCTGGAAGGGATCTTAAAATTTACTTCAGCCTTTAAACAAGCTCAAATAATCATTTTGTAATTATGATTTTTGGCTATTTCTTTTCTTTGACTTGAGTATTAATCTCACTGGCTTCCCTGTGGTTAGAAGAATAATGTGCGTCTTAGATATCTACGCATACAACAAAAATTAATATCTTTACAGAAAATCAGGGATGAAGACTACACTTCCAGAGGAAAATTTCCTCTGATGTCAGTTAGAGGGTAGTGAAAATTCGACACAATGATAAACTAAAGCTGTGAATGTTAAATCATTGTCATCTGCACAGGCTGGTCGGCCTGCGTGGGCCAGGATGCTTTCACCTCTCCATTAATAGCACTAGGGGCTACCCAGCTTGAAAACCTGTCTTGACTGTTTATAGCAACTCTACCAGACTTGAACTGTTTGCTCTGAAATTTTATGTGTGGTGTGGACTTTTTTTTTTTTCACCTTGAGCAAGAAGACAAGCAAAACTTTACCAAAATCATTTCAATTTTTCAGGAAGTGAGGAATTGATACTTTACCTATGTGGAATGATTCTGGGAATCTTGTATTAAACAATGCCTTTTCTTAAATGAATAAGGACTTCTGCAGTATTCTTCTACAAAATCACTGAGAGATAGTCCTCTGACAGACCATCCCACCAGAGCTAATGAGTCTGTTCAAGCCTAGTAGCAGCAGCGTAAAAATTAATCTTCTCTAATGGATGTTCTTGGGTGCGAGAGACCAGTGCGAAACTCATCAGAGGCACTGTCACCGGTGATCTCAGGAGGGGTTTTGTGTTAGTGACGTGTGTCTTATAGTTTGAAGCTGTCAAATCAAAAATTGAAATCACTGGTTCAAGATGGGGAGGAAGCTGAGAGGATCAGGAAGTCGTATTGGTTGTGACTGGAAGATAGAGAAGATGAAAATGTGTTGGGAAGGACTGAAGGAGGAGACCGAAAGCAGAGCCTAAAGGGAGAGGAAGGTGGGACAAGGGAGCAGAGAGGTGAGGGAAAAGGCTAACACTACTTAGAAAGGGAAAATGGAAATCAGAAGGGCTATTAGAGGGTGGAGATGGAGGGTAGAGACTGAGGAAAGGGATGTGTGAGAAGGAACAGTGATTTATTTAAAGGAGAAGGACAAGGAGCTATGAGAGAGGGGAATGTCTGAAGAATAAAGTCAGAGGATGGTGAGACCAGAACTCTCAGAAGGGGACGAGAGGATGGGAAGCAGGTAGTGACTAGGCAAGAAAGGATTGAAGTGAGGTAAGCAGCCAGGGTGAGGAAAAGATGAGACTGAGCAGAAAAAGGAGCTGTGCTTGGGTGGGGTGAGCACTGGGCTACAAAGCCTGAAGGAAACTCAAGATTGTCCTGTTGTTCACTGCCTCCTTGCAAAATGTCTCCTCCTGCCTAACCCCTCTGCTCACAGGCTGGTGATTAATGCTATCGGATCGCTCTACCCTCTCAAATGCCAGAGGTCCGGAGTGCTAAAGGATCTGAACTAGTGATGCAGCATGGTGTCATGTTATGAAACATTGAAGGAAAACTGATTTCCTCTTTTAATAGTCTAGGGAGTTACCTGTATCAAAGCACATTATTAATTTTGCAAACTCAGTGCTTAGGAATTGAGACAAAGGATGCAATCTTAATTTGTCCTCTGTGCACATACTGTGTTTTCTTCGTGCTATAGCTCTGCAAAAACTTGTGCTTTGTGTACTGCATTCAAAGAATTAATTGGAAATGTATAGTGAATTATGCTGCCTGTGTAAGCCCTTATTCATTTGCTGTAGAAGATAAAGATAAAATGTGAATGAAGCTGATGATTACAAAATGATGGCCATGTGATGAAGGCAACTGAACTCTGCTGTGGAAAACTGATTTCTGTTCCTGTTCGTTGCCCCAGACAGTGATGCTCTAAATGCTTTGTAAATGGATAATAATTATATGGCAGGTTTTCTAATTTTTTTGGCTTGATCATCCTGATGTGGCAGTGTTCATTTTACAGCTGCCACTGAAATCTGTAAAAGCTGTGCTTTAAGTAATCTGTGAAGCTGATTCTGAATTTTGGAACCTAAAATTAGCAAAAACACTTGCCATACATATGTTAATGTCTCAGCTTCCCATCTGAGCAATAATACCATATTCTAAACTGTAATCTAAGCAATCTGTAAGGATTTAAAATTGGGACGTCTAATTATTGTAGATGTATGACCAAACTAATGAGGAATTTAATATTGTAACTTGTAGGTGGTTAGACTGTAGACTAAGCAGCAAGATGTCAGTAAATCATTAGAAGACTAATCAAAGTGTAGGTAAAATCCCTGGAGTATTATATGGAGATGTCTCTGGAGAAATATATGAACTTTAAAGACCTGTGACAGAATTTGAACGTATGCTGCTAATAACTGATGTTACACATAAAGAAGTGCCTTTGTATGTGCAAAGAAGTAATGCACAATATTATGCTTACTGCCTGCTGTGTTGCCTTCAATGCTCTTGAGGGATCCAGCATGCAGTTGACTTGTGTGACAGGGCAAGGTCCACGTACCAGGAAAAATGACTGATGGGAAAACATGGGTTTGAATGCGTCTCTGGAGCCATCAGCTGTGGCCTGTTGGGGACAGCCAGCTCTGGGAGGGCAAGTTGTCCATGTACCCCTGATGTCAAGGGAAGAGGGTGGCCAAGCAGTGAGGAGGAAGACCACAGGGGCAGCTACGCTGATCCTGTGGGACTTGTGCGCATGAGATCACTTAGCAGAGTTTACCAAGAGAGGACTTTAAATCACCCGGTCCTGTATACCACAGGTCCTTGCGTTCCACCCACATAGTTCGTAGCAATCCTCAGGCTATATTTGGTCAAAATTTTTATTCTCAGTCAAGTAATTTTTTCCTCCAGAAGAAACCAAGTGCCACTACGGCACTAAGAATGGCAGAGGCTGCAGAGAAAATAAAAGCACTGACTTGACCTGGGAGAAGAGTCGTCTTCCCGTCACAAATCTGATTGTCAGTGCTGTGCTGAATGTGAGGAAAAAGGCGCAGTGCTTGGAAAGGTGGTGGTGAAATTTTTTTACTTAGAAATATTTTTTTTTTCTGTTTTACTTTCTTTTTCAGTTGCAATGAAAAAAAAGAGATCTAAATATAGGTGAGAGAACAATAGACCAGCTCTTCTTTGGAATCAGCTACTAAGAACAGCATCCTCTCATGAAACTTAAGTTCTGGCCACAACATAGTTAAAGCCAAAGTTTTTGGTGTATGGAAAAAAAGGGACTACGTTAATCAATTTTAAAGCCATGTGCTTGTAGATCAAATGCCTTGATTAGTCTGGAGAAGTTAACAGTAATACAGTCGACAAAGATAATCTGCATTTGTAGAGGTTTATTCAAGAAAGCCCATCTACCATGAACATACATTCCCTGATGTCATTTTCTGGTCTTCAATTCCATGTTAAAACATGTGAATTAACTGTCGTGTTGTCTTACCTAGGAACTACAGATGCTGGTTTTCAGAAAATTTCATTCTTTTCTAGTATTGAAATAACACTGCAAGCCTCTAGTTCTTTTGGTATTTTCCTCATATTTCAAAATCTGTGGTATAATAACATTAGTTTCAAAGTGCTTCTCAACTAAATCCTTTTAAATTCCTACAATGGCTGGTTTGAAAATATTTTCATTTAGAAATACTGCTTTATCTTCTCTACAGATTTTCGGCATCATGCAGAAAGAATACAACCACTTTCTTCTTTCCAAATGCATATCAGAAATAGGTATTGAATAGTTGGGCTTTTCTACACTCCTAAGACTCCTATATGTCATGTGAGGTTTTTCTTTTTCTTAATATGTTTTTGGAAAGATAGTTATTTTTAAATAAGTACTGATTATTTCTCTAGCATGCTTACCTATACATTTTTAGGTTTTATCACTATTTAATTTTATTTTCCTTTTTTATTTTTTAAATCTTTAATTGACATATTCACTGCTTTCACATCATCTTTTAACCAGATTAGTTTCTTGCTTAGAGAAATAGTTCTTGTATTTATGGATGTGCAGCTTTGGAGAATCTGACAGATATTTTTAAATAATGAATCAAGTCAACAACTGTTTTAAGTACTGGGATATGGTGTTGTATGTTATTCTGATATAATTGCATTAATCTATTTTAAAAAAAAAGTATCCAGATTGTGATGTCTGGTAACACAAAAAACTCTTATTAGGAATTAACTCTTCATTGAAATAAGGTATCATAACAAAAATTCTCCATTTTAGATGCGAAGTTTTAAGACTTACTCTCTGGACATGTCCAGCATCATCCTGGACATTTTGTGTAGGGA